>NC_088424.1:44769003-44789003 GCF_034236695.1 Oncorhynchus nerka | reverse complement strand
GCACCAGCCCCAAATACTCAAATCATTTCCTGGAAACCAATCATCACCTTGTTTCCTTTCAAAAAACCAATGTTTCCAAAAACCCTTTTTTCCCTGTTACCGTACCACTACCTGCCCCGGAGTGCCCCGTGAAGTACCCCCTCGTGTGGATTTTACCAGTAAGCCTATGGCCTCATTAATCTTCTCAAGTACCCGCAGGGGTCCAAGTACAACGCCTGGTTGGGAACCACTGCTGTAAACTAACCATCTTGTTATTTCCTATAAACCTGAGCTGTCTCTGTCTGATCCAATCTGATGAGAGATGAGATATGTTCTACACAGAGCAGTTATATTTCCCTAGATGTGTTTCTTTCTGTGGTTTATTGTGGTGAATTTAAACAGCCAAATCAATGTAATTATTGAAACCGACGGAGCCTTAGCGCCCTCCGGTGGTCTGTTTGTGGTATAAATAATAACAACGTGTTTAAATGTTGTTGAGATTTCAGTATGTACTCCAGGGCTGTCCAACCTCGTTCCTGGAGAGCTACCAACCTGTAGGTTTTCACTCCAACCCTCATCTAGCACACCTGATTCTAATAATTCGCTTCTTGTAACGCTGAATCAGGTTGGTCACAACTGGGGGGGGTTGTAACCAGGACAGGGTAGCTCTCCAGGGTTGGACAGCCCTGATGTTCACCATCAAGTAAAAACCACATGGTATAAAGTCTCTTTATTTCACCCAACTAATAACGTATTTAAATATTGTGTGACATCATTGGGATGTTTTTCTACTTCACCCTCCCAGAGGTAGATATATATTTTAACCTTTATTTAACTAGGCAAGTCAGTTAATTAAGAACAAATTCTTATCTTACAATGACGGCCTACCGGGGAACAGTGGGTTAACTGTCATGTTCAGGTGCAGAACGAGTGGGTTAACTGAACAAGTGGGTTTACTGTCATGTTCAAGGGCAGAACGACAGATTTGTACCTTGGGATTTGAACTTGCAACCTTTCGCCTACTAGTCCAACGCTCTAACCACTAGGCTACCCTGCCTCCCCGTATAACGTATAATTCCAGATACATTCAGATCAAACCGTCCAGGTGATATACAGGTACTACATCTGCTGTTCTCTCATTGTATCAGTGGTTTAAGTCTTCTGGATATTTACCTCATAACAGCATTGTTGATTACACTAAAGATACACACTAGGATGAGCAGGATTCAAATATCTTCATGGTTATTGTATCCTGTTGTTAGATGTAGTCAGTCTGTTGTATCCTGTTGTTAGATGTAGTCAGTCTGTTGTATCCTGTTAGATGTAGTCAGTCTGTTGTATCCTGTTGTTAGATGTAGTCAGTCTGTTGTATCCTGCTGTTAGATGTAGTCAGTCTGTTGTTAGATGTAGTAAGTCTGTTGTATCCTGCTGTTAGATGTAGTCAGTCTGTTGTATCCTGCTGTTAGATGTAGTCAGTCTGTTGTATCCTGTTGTTAGACGTAGTCAGTCTGTTGTATCCTGCTGTTAGATGTAGTCAGTCTGTTGTATCCTGCTGTTAGATGTAGTCAGTCTGTTGTATCCTGTTAGATGTAGTCAGTCTGTTGTATCCTGTTGTTAGATGTAGTCAGTCTGTTGTATCCTGCTGTTAGATGTAGTCAGTCTGTTGTTAGATGTAGTCAGTCTGTTGTATCCTGTTGTTAGATGTAGTCAGTCTGTTTTATCCTCTTGTTAGATGTAGTCAGTCTGTTGTATCCTGCTGTTAGATGTAGTCAGTCTGTTGTATCCTGTTGTTAGATGTAGTCAGTCTGTTGTATCCTGCTGTTAGATGTAGTCAGTCTGTTGTTAGATGTAGTCAGTCTGTTGTATCCTGTTGTTAGATGTAGTCAGTCTGTTTTATCCTCTTGTTAGATGTAGTCAGTCTGTTGTATCCTGTTAGATGTAGTCAGTCTGTTGTATCCTGTTGTTAGATGTAGTCAGTCTGTTGTATCCTGCTGTTAGATGTAGTCAGTCTGTTGTTAGATGTAGTCAGTCTGTTGTATCCTGTTGTTAGATGTAGTCAGTCTGTTTTATCCTCTTGTTAGATGTAGTCAGTCTGTTGTATCCTGCTGTTAGATGTAGTCAGTCTGTTGTTAGATGTAGTCAGTCTGTTGTATCCTGTTGTTAGATGTAGTCAGTCTGTTTTATCCTCTTGTTAGATGTAGTCAGTCTGTTGTATCCTGCTGTTAGATGTAGTCAGTCTGTTGTATCCTGCTGTTAGACGTAGTCAGTCTGTTGTATCCTGTTGTTAGATGTAGTCAGTCTGTTGTATCCTGTTGTTAGATGTAGTCAGTCTGTTGTATCCTGTTAGATGTAGTCAGTCTGTTGTATCCTGTTGTTAGATGTAGTCAGTCTGTTGTATCCTGCTGTTAGATGTAGTCAGTCTGTTGTATCCTGTTGTTAGATGTAGTCAGTCTGTTGTATCCTGTTGTTAGATGTAGTCAGTCTGTTGTATCCTGTTGTTAGACGTAGTCAGTCTGTTGTATCCTGTTGTTAGATGTAGTCAGTCTGTTGTATCCTGTTGTTAGATGTAGTCAGTCTGTTGTATCCTGCTGTTAGATGTAGTCAGTCTGTTGTATCCTGCTGTTAGATGTAGTCAGTCTGTTGTATCCTGCTGTTAGATGTAGTCAGTCTGTTGTATCCTGTTGTTAGATGTAGTCAGTCTGTTGTATCCTGCTGTTAGATGTAGTCAGTCTGTTGTATCCTGCTGTTAGATGTAGTCAGTCTGTTGTATCCTGCTGTTAGATGTAGTCAGTCTGTTGTATCCCGCTGTTAGATGTAGTCAGTCTGTTGTATCCTGTTGTTAGATGTAGTCAGTCTGTTGTATCCTGTTGTTAGATGTAGTCAGTCTGTTGTATCCTGTTGTTAGATGTAGTCAGTCTGTTGTATCCTGCTGTTAGATATAGTCAGTCTGTTGAATCCTGTTGTTAGATGTAGTCAGTCTGTTGTATCCTGTTGTTAGATGTAGTCAGTCTGTTGTATCCTGTTGTTAGATGTAGTCAGTCTGTTGTATCCTGTTTTTAGATGTAGTCAGTCTGTTGTATCCTGCTGTTAGATGTAGTCAGTCTGTTGTATCCTGCTGTTAGATGTAGTCAGTCTATTGTTCATTTCTACCTGACGGGAGAAGTATCCTGTTAGATGTAGTCAGTCTGTTGTATCCTGCTGTTAGATGTAGTCAGTCTGTTGTATCCTGCTGTTAGATGTAGTCAGTCTGTTGTATCCTGCTGTTAGATGTAGTCAGTCTGTTGTATCCTGCTGTTAGATGTAGTCAGTCTGTTGTATCCTGCTGTTAGATGTAGTCAGTCTGTTGTATCCTGCTGTTAGATGTAGTCCGTCTGTTGTATCCTGCTGTTAGATGTAGTCAGTCTGTTGTATCCTGTTGTTAGATGTAGTCAGTCTGTTGTATCCTGTTAGATGTAGTCAGTCTGTTGTATCCGGTTGTTAGATGTAGTCAGTCTGTTGTATCCTGCTGTTAGATGTAGTCAGTCTGTTGTTAGATGTAGTCAGTCTGTTGTATCCTGTTGTTAGATGTAGTCAGTCTGTTTTATCCTCTTGTTAGATGTAGTCAGTCTGTTGTATCCTGCTGTTAGATGTAGTCAGTCTGTTGTATCCTGCTGTTAGATGTAGTCAGTCTGTTGTATCCTGTTGTTAGATGTAGTCCGTCTGTTGTATCCTGCTGTTAGATGTAGTCCGTCTGTTGTATCCTGCTGTTAGATGTAGTCAGTCTGTTGTATCCTGTTGTTAGATGTAGTCAGTCTGTTGTATCCTGTTAGATGTAGTCAGTCTGTTGTATCCTGTTGTTAGATGTAGTCAGTCTGTTGTATCCTGCTGTTAGATGTAGTCAGTCTGTTGTTAGATGTAGTCAGTCTGTTGTATCCTGTTGTTAGATGTAGTCAGTCTGTTTTATCCTCTTGTTAGATGTAGTCAGTCTGTTGTATCCTGCTGTTAGATGTAGTCAGTCTGTTGTATCCTGCTGTTAGATGTAGTCAGTCTGTTGTATCCTGTTGTTAGACGTAGTCAGTCTGTTGTATCCTGCTGTTAGATGTAGTCAGTCTGTTGTATCCTGCTGTTAGATGTAGTCAGTCTGTTGTATCCTGCTGTTAGATGTAGTCAGTCTGTTGTATCCTGCTGTTAGATGTAGTCAGTCTATTGTTCATTTCTACCTGACGGGAGAAGTATCCTGTTAGATGTAGTCAGTCTGTTGTATCCTGCTGTTAGATGTAGTCAGTCTGTTGTATCCTGCTGTTAGATGTAGTCAGTCTGTTGTATCCTGTTGTTAGATGTAGTCCGTCTGTTGTATCCTGCTGTTAGATGTAGTCAGTCTGTTGTATCCTGCTGTTAGATGTAGTCAGTCTGTTGTATCCTGTTGTTAGATGTAGTCCGTCTGTTGTATCCTGCTGTTAGATGTAGTCAGTCTGTTGTATCCTGTTGTTAGATGTAGTCAGTCTGTTGTGTCCTGTTAGATGTAGTCAGTCTGTTGTATCCTGTTGTTAGATGTAGTCAGTCTGTTGTATCCTGTTGTTAGATGTAGTCAGTCTGTTGTATCCTGTTGTTAGATGTAGTCAGTCTGTTGTATCCTGTTAGATGTAGTCAGTCTGTTGTATCCTGTTGTTAGATGTAGTCAGTCTGTTGTATCCTGCTGTTAGATGTAGTCAGTCTGTTGTATCCTGTTGTTAGATGTAGTCAGTCTGTTGTATCCTGTTGTTAGATGTAGTCAGTCTGTTGTATCCTGTTGTTAGATGTAGTCAGTCTGTTGTATCCTTATGTTAGATGTAGTCAGTCTGTTGTATCCTGCTGTTAGATGTAGTCAGTCTGTTGTATCCTGTTGTTAGATGTAGTCAGTCTGTTGTATCCTGTTAGATGTAGTCAGTCTGTTGTATCCTGTTGTTAGATGTAGTCAGTCTGTTGTATCCTGCTGTTAGATGTAGTCAGTCTGTTGTATCCTGTTGTTAGATGTAGTCAGTCTGTTGTATCCTGTTGTTAGATGTAGTCAGTCTGTTGTATCCTGTTGTTAGATGTAGTCAGTCTGTTGTATCCTTATGTTAGATGTAGTCAGTCTGTTGTATCCTGCTGTTAGATGTAGTCAGTCTGTTGTATCCTGCTGTTAGATGTAGTCAGTCTGTTGTATCCTGCTGTTAGATGTAGTCAGTCTGTTGTATCCTCTTGTTAGATGTAGTCAGTCTGTTGTATCCTGTTAGATGTAGTCAGTCTGTTGTATCCTGTTGTTAGATGTAGTCAGTATGTTGTATCCTGCTGTTAGATGTAGTCAGTCTGTTGTTAGATGTAGTCAGTCTGTTGTATCCTGTTGTTAGATGTAGTCAGTCTGTTGTATCCTGCTGTTAGATGTAGTCAGTCTGTTGTATCCTGCTGTTAGATGTAGTCAGTCTGTTTTATCCTCTTGTTAGATGTAGTCAGTCTGTTGTATCCTGCTGTTAGATGTAGTCAGTCTGTTGTATCCTGCTGTTAGATGTAGTCAGTCTGTTGTATCCTGTTGTTAGACGTAGTCAGTCTGTTGTATCCTGCTGTTAGATGTAGTCAGTCTGTTGTATCCTGCTGTTAGATGTAGTCAGTCTGTTGTATCCTGCTGTTAGATGTAGTCAGTCTGTTGTATCCTGTTGTTAGATGTAGTCAGTCTGTTGTATCCTGCTGTTAGATGTAGTCAGTCTGTTGTATCCTGCTGTTAGACGTAGTCAGTCTGTTGTATCCTGTTGTTAGATGTAGTCAGTCTGTTGTATCCTGCTGTTAGATGTAGTCAGTCTGTTGTATCCTGCTGTTAGATGTAGTCAGTCTGTTGTATCCTGCTGTTAGATGTAGTCAATCTGTTGTATCCTGTTGTTAGATGTAGTCAGTCTGTTGTATCCTGCTGTTAGATGTAGTCAGTCTGTTGTATCCTGCTGTTAGATGTAGTCAGTCTGTTGTATCCTGCTGTTAGATGTAGTCAGTCTGTTGTATCCCGCTGTTAGATGTAGTCAGTCTGTTGTATCCTGTTGTTAGATGTAGTCAGTCTGTTGTATCCTGTTGTTAGATGTAGTCAGTCTGTTGTATCCTGTTGTTAGATGTAGTCAGTCTGTTGTATCCTGTTGTTAGATGTAGTCAGTCTGTTGTATCCTGCTGTTAGATATAGTCAGTCTGTTGTATCCTGTTGTTAGATGTAGTCAGTCTGTTGTATCCTGTTGTTAGATGTAGTCAGTCTGTTGTATCCTGTTGTTAGATGTAGTCAGTCTGTTGTATCCTGTTTTTAGATGTAGTCAGTCTGTTGTATCCTGCTGTTAGATGTAGTCAGTCTGTTGTATCCTGCTGTTAGATGTAGTCAGTCTATTGTTCATTTCTACCTGACGGGAGAAGTATCCTGTTAGATGTAGTCAGTCTGTTGTATCCTGCTGTTAGATGTAGTCAGTCTGTTGTATCCTGCTGTTAGATGTAGTCAGTCTGTTGTATCCTGTTGTTAGATGTAGTCCGTCTGTTGTATCCTGCTGTTAGATGTAGTCAGTCTGTTGTATCCTGCTGTTAGATGTAGTCAGTCTGTTGTATCCTGCTGTTAGATGTAGTCAGTCTGTTGTATCCTGCTGTTAGATGTAGTCAGTCTGTTGTATCCTGTTGTTAGACGTAGTCAGTCTGTTGTATCCTGCTGTTAGATGTAGTCAGTCTGTTGTATCCTGCTGTTAGATGTAGTCAGTCTGTTGTATCCTGCTGTTAGATGTAGTCAGTCTGTTGTATCCTGTTGTTAGATGTAGTCAGTCTGTTGTATCCTGCTGTTAGATGTAGTCAGTCTGTTGTATCCTGCTGTTAGACGTAGTCAGTCTGTTGTATCCTGTTGTTAGATGTAGTCAGTCTGTTGTATCCTGTTGTTAGATGTAGTCAGTCTGTTGTATCCTGTTAGATGTAGTCAGTCTGTTGTATCCTGTTGTTAGATGTAGTCAGTCTGTTGTATCCTGCTGTTAGATGTAGTCAGTCTGTTGTATCCTGTTGTTAGATGTAGTCAGTCTGTTGTATCCTGTTGTTAGATGTAGTCAGTCTGTTGTATCCTGTTGTTAGACGTAGTCAGTCTGTTGTATCCTGTTGTTAGATGTAGTCAGTCTGTTGTATCCTGTTGTTAGATGTAGTCAGTCTGTTGTATCCTGCTGTTAGATGTAGTCAGTCTGTTGTATCCTGCTGTTAGATGTAGTCAGTCTGTTGTATCCTGCTGTTAGATGTAGTCAGTCTGTTGTATCCTGTTGTTAGATGTAGTCAGTCTGTTGTATCCTGCTGTTAGATGTAGTCAGTCTGTTGTATCCTGCTGTTAGATGTAGTCAGTCTGTTGTATCCTGCTGTTAGATGTAGTCAGTCTATTGTTCATTTCTACCTGACGGGAGAAGTATCCTGTTAGATGTAGTCAGTCTGTTGTATCCTGCTGTTAGATGTAGTCAGTCTGTTGTATCCTGCTGTTAGATGTAGTCAGTCTGTTGTATCCTGTTGTTAGATGTAGTCCGTCTGTTGTATCCTGCTGTTAGATCTAGTCAGTCTGTTGTATCCTGCTGTTAGATGTAGTCAGTCTGTTGTATCCTGCTGTTAGATGTAGTCAGTCTGTTGTATCCTGCTGTTAGATGTAGTCAGTCTGTTGTATCCTGTTGTTAGACGTAGTCAGTCTGTTGTATCCTGCTGTTAGATGTAGTCAGTCTGTTGTATCCTGCTGTTAGATGTAGTCAGTCTGTTGTATCCTGCTGTTAGATGTAGTCAGTCTGTTGTATCCTGTTGTTAGATGTAGTCAGTCTGTTGTATCCTGCTGTTAGATGTAGTCAGTCTGTTGTATCCTGCTGTTAGACGTAGTCAGTCTGTTGTATCCTGTTGTTAGATGTAGTCAGTCTGTTGTATCCTGTTGTTAGATGTAGTCAGTCTGTTGTATCCCTGTTAGATGTAGTCAGTCTGTTGTATCCTGTTGTTAGATGTAGTCAGTCTGTTGTATCCTGCTGTTAGATGTAGTCAGTCTGTTGTATCCTAGATGTTGTTAGATCCTGTTGTTGTAGTCAGTCTGTTGTATCCTGTTGTTAGATGTAGTCAGTCTGTTGTATCCTGTTGTTAGATGTAGTCAGTCTGTTGTATCCTGTTGTTAGATGTAGTCAGTCTGTTGTATCCTGTTGTTAGATGTAGTCAGTCTGTTGTATCCTGCTGTTAGATGTAGTCAGTCTGTTGTATCCTGCTGTTAGATGTAGTCAGTCTGTTGTATCCTGCTGTTAGATGTAGTCAGTCTGTTGTATCCTGTTGTTAGATGTAGTCAGTCTGTTGTATCCTGCTGTTAGATGTAGTCAGTCTGTTGTATCCTGCTGTTAGATGTAGTCAGTCTGTTGTATCCTGTTGTTAGATGTAGTCAGTCTGTTGTATCCTGTTGTTAGATGTAGTCAGTCTGTTGTATCCTGCTGTTAGATGTAGTCAGTCTGTTGTATCCTGCTGTTAGATGTAGTCAGTCTATTGTTCATTTCTACCTGACGGGAGAAGTATCCTGTTAGATGTAGTCAGTCTGTTGTATCCTGCTGTTAGATGTAGTCAGTCTGTTGTATCCTGCTGTTAGATGTAGTCAGTCTGTTGTATCCTGTTGTTAGATGTAGTCCGTCCGTTGTATCCTCTGTTAGTTGTATCCTGCTGTTAGATGTAGTCAGTCTGTTGTATCCTGCTGTTAGATGTAGTCAGTCTGTTGTATCCTGCTGTTAGATGTAGTCAGTCTGTTGTATCCTGTCCTGCTGTTAGATGTAGTCAGTCTGTTGTATCCTGTTAGTTAGTCACTGTTGTATCCTCAGTCTAGTCAGTTGTATCCTGCTGTTAGATGTAGTCAGTCTGTTGTATCCTGCTGTTAGATGTAGTCAGTCTGTTGTATCCTGCTGTTAGATGTAGTCAGTCTGTTGTATCCTGTTGTTAGATGTAGTCAGTCTGTTGTATCCTGCTGTTAGATGTAGTCAGTCTGTTGTATCCTGCTGTTAGATGTAGTCAGTCTGTTGTATCCTGTTGTTAGATGTAGTCAGTCTGTTGTATCCTGTTGTTAGATGTAGTCAGTCTGTTGTATCCCTGTTAGATGTAGTCAGTCTGTTGTATCCTGTTGTTAGATGTAGTCAGTCTGTTGTATCCTGCTGTTAGATGTAGTCAGTCTGTTGTATCCTGTTGTTAGATGTAGTCAGTCTGTTGTATCCTGTTGTTAGATGTAGTCAGTCTGTTGTATCCTGTTGTTAGATGTAGTCAGTCTGTTGTATCCTGTTGTTAGATGTAGTCAGTCTGTTGTATCCTGTTGTTAGATGTAGTCAGTCTGTTGTATCCTGCTGTTAGATGTAGTCAGTCTGTTGTATCCTGTTGTTAGATGTAGTCAGTCTGTTGTATCCTGCTGTTAGATGTAGTCAGTCTATTGTATCCTGTTGTTAGATGTAGTCAGTCTGTTCTATCCTGCTGTTAGATGTAGTCAGTCTGTTGTATCCTGCTGTTAGATGTAGTCAGTCTGTTGTATCCTGCTGTTAGATGTAGTCAGTCTGTTGTTCATTTCTACCTGACGGGAGAAGTATCCTGTTAGATGTAGTCAGTCTGTTGTATCCTGCTGTTAGATGTAGTCAGTCTGTTGTATCCTGCTGTTAGATGTAGTCAGTCTGTTGTATCCTGTTGTTAGATGTAGTCAGTCTGTTGTATCCTGCTGTTAGATGTAGTCAGTCTGTTGTATCCTGCTGTTAGATGTAGTCAGTCTGTTGTATCCTGCTGTTAGATGTAGTCAGTCTGTTGTATCCTGCTGTTAGATGTAGTCAGTCTGTTGTATCCTGTTGTTAGATGTAGTCAGTCTGTTGTATCCTGCTGTTAGATGTAGTCAGTCTGTTGTATCCTGCTGTTAGATGTAGTCAGTCTGTTTGTAGTCAGTCTGTTGTATCCTGCTGTTAGATGTAGTCAGTCTGTTGTATCCTGTTGTTAGATGTAGTCAGTCTGTTGTATCCTGCTGTTAGATGTAGTCAGTCTGTTGTATCCTGCTGTTAGATGTAGTCAGTCTGTTGTATCCTGTTGTTAGATGTAGTCAGTCTGTTGTATCCTGTTGTTAGATGTAGTCAGTCTGTTGTATCCTGTTAGATGTAGTCAGTCTGTTGTATCCTGTTGTTAGATGTAGTCAGTCTGTTGTATCCTGCTGTTAGATGTAGTCAGTCTGTTGTATCCTGTTGTTAGATGTAGTCAGTCTGTTGTATCCTGTTGTTAGATGTAGTCAGTCTGTTGTATCCTGTTGTTAGATGTAGTCAGTCTGTTGTATCCTGTTGTTAGATGTAGTCAGTCTGTTGTATCCTGTTGTTAGATGTAGTCAGTCTGTTGTATCCTGCTGTTAGATGTAGTCAGTCTGTTGTATCCTGCTGTTAGATGTAGTCAGTCTGTTGTATCCTGCTGTTAGATGTAGTCAGTCTGTTGTATCCTGTTGTTAGATGTAGTCAGTCTGTTGTATCCTGCTGTTAGATGTAGTCAGTCTGTTGTATCCTGCTGTTAGATGTAGTCAGTCTGTTGTATCCTGCTGTTAGATGTAGTCAGTCTGTTGTATCCTGCTGTTAGATGTAGTCAGTCTGTTGTATCCTGTTGTTAGATGTAGTCAGTCTGTTGTATCCTGTTGTTAGATGTAGTCAGTCTGTTGTATCCTGTTGTTAGATGTAGTCAGTCTGTTGTATCCTGCTGTTAGATATAGTCAGTCTGTTGTATCCTGTTGTTAGATGTAGTCAGTCTGTTGTATCCTGTTGTTAGATGTAGTCAGTCTGTTGTATCCTGTTGTTAGATGTAGTCAGTCTGTTGTATCCTGTTTTTAGATGTAGTCAGTCTGTTGTATCCTGCTGTTAGATGTAGTCAGTCTGTTGTATCCTGCTGTTAGATGTAGTCAGTCTATTGTTCATTTCTACCTGACGGGAGAAGTATCCTGTTAGATGTAGTCAGTCTGTTGTATCCTGCTGTTAGATGTAGTCAGTCTGTTGTATCCTGCTGTTAGATGTAGTCAGTCTGTTGTATCCTGTTGTTAGATGTAGTCAGTCTGTTGTATCCTGCTGTTAGATGTAGTCAGTCTGTTGTATCCTGCTGTTAGATGTAGTCAGTCTGTTGTATCCTGTTGTTAGATGTAGTCAGTCTGTTGTATCCTGCTGTTAGATCCTGTTGTTAGATGTAGTCAGTCTGTTGTATCCTGTTGTTAGATGTAGTCAGTCTGTTGTATCCTGTTAGATGTAGTCAGTCTGTTGTATCCTGTTGTTAGATGTAGTCAGTCTGTTGTATCCTGTTGTTAGTATGTTAGATGTAGTCAGTCTGTTGTATCCTGTTGTTAGATGTAGTCAGTCTGTTGTATCCCTGTTAGATGTAGTCAGTCTGTTGTATCAGTCTGTTGTTAGATGTAGTCAGTCTGTTGTATCCTGCTGTTAGATGTAGTCAGTCTGTTGTATCCTGTTGTTAGATGTAGTCAGTCTGTTGTATCCTGTTGTTAGATGTAGTCAGTCTGTTGTATCCTGTTGTTAGATGTAGTCAGTCTGTTGTATCCTGTTGTTAGATGTAGTCAGTCTGTTGTATCCTGTTGTTAGATGTAGTCAGTCTGTTGTATCCTGTTAGATGTAGTCAGTCTGTTGTATCCTGTTGTTAGATGTAGTCAGTCTGTTGTATCCTGCTGTTAGATGTAGTCAGTCTGTTGTATCCTGTTGTTAGATGTAGTCAGTCTGTTGTATCCTGTTGTTAGATGTAGTCAGTCTGTTGTATCCTGTTGTTAGACGTAGTCAGTCTGTTGTATCCTGTTGTTAGATGTAGTCAGTCTGTTGTATCCTGTTGTTAGATGTAGTCAGTCTGTTGTATCCTGCTGTTAGATGTAGTCAGTCTGTTGTATCCTGCTGTTAGATGTAGTCAGTCTGTTGTATCCTGCTGTTAGATGTAGTCAGTCTGTTGTATCCTGTTGTTAGATGTAGTCAGTCTGTTGTATCCCTGTTAGATGTAGTCAGTCTGTTGTATCCTGCTGTTAGATGTAGTCAGTCTGTTGTATCCTGCTGTTAGATGTAGTCAGTCTGTTGTATCCTGCTGTTAGATGTAGTCAGTCTGTTGTATCCTGTTGTTAGATGTAGTCAGTCTGTTGTATCCTGTTGTTAGATGTAGTCAGTCTGTTGTATCCTGTTGTTAGATGTAGTCAGTCTGTTGTATCCTGCTGTTAGATGTAGTCAGTCTGTTGTATCCTGTTGTTAGATGTAGTCAGTCTGTTGTATCCTGTTGTTAGATGTAGTCAGTCTGTTGTATCCTGTTGTTAGATGTAGTCAGTCTGTTGTATCCTGTTGTTAGAGTCTGTTGTATTGTTAGATGTAGTCAGTCTGTTGTATCCTGCTGTTAGATGTAGTCAGTCTGTTGTATCCTGCTGTTAGATGTAGTCAGTCTATTGTTCATTTCTACCTGACGGGAGAAGTATCCTGTTAGATGTAGTCAGTCTGTTGTATCCTGCTGTTAGATGTAGTCAGTCTGTTGTATCCTAGATGTTAGTCTGTTGATGTAGTCAGTCTGTTGTATCCTGTTGTTAGATGTAGTCAGTCTGTTGTATCCTGCTGTTAGATGTAGTCAGTCTGTTGTATCCTGCTGTTAGATGTAGTCAGTCTGTTGTATCCTGTTGTTAGATGTAGTCAGTCTGTTGTATCCTGCTGTTAGATGTAGTCAGTCTGTTGTATCCTGTTGTTAGATGTAGTCAGTCTGTTGTCTGTTGTATCCTGTTAGATGTAGTCAGTCTGTTGTATCCTGTTGTTAGATGTAGTCAGTCTGTTGTATCCTGTTGTTAGATGTAGTCAGTCTGTTGTATCCTGTTGTTAGATGTAGTCAGTCTGTTGTATCCTGTTAGATGTAGTCAGTCTGTTGTATCCTGTTGTTAGATGTAGTCAGTCTGTTGTATCCTGCTGTTAGATGTAGTCAGTCTGTTGTATCCTGTTGTTAGATGTAGTCAGTCTGTTGTATCCTGTTGTTAGATGTAGTCAGTCTGTTGTATCCTGTTGTTAGACGTAGTCAGTCTGTTGTATCCTGTTGTTAGATGTAGTCAGTCTGTTGTATCCTGTTGTTAGATGTAGTCAGTCTGTTGTATCCTGCTGTTAGATGTAGTCAGTCTGTTGTATCCTGCTGTTAGATGTAGTCAGTCTGTTGTATCCTGCTGTTAGATGTAGTCAGTCTGTTGTATCCTCTTGTTAGATGTAGTCAGTCTGTTGTATCCTGTTAGATGTAGTCAGTCTGTTGTATCCTGTTGTTAGATGTAGTCAGTCTGTTGTATCCTGCTGTTAGATGTAGTCAGTCTGTTGTTAGATGTAGTCAGTCTTTTGTATCCTGCTGTTAGACGTAGTCAGTCTGTTGTATCCTGTTGTTAGATGTAGTCAGTCTGTTGTATCCTGTTGTTAGATGTAGTCAGTCTGTTGTATCCTGTTAGATGTAGTCAGTCTGTTGTATCCTGTTGTTAGATGTAGTCAGTCTGTTGTATCCTGCTGTTAGATGTAGTCAGTCTGTTGTATCCTGTTGTTAGATGTAGTCAGTCTGTTGTATCCTGTTGTTAGATGTAGTCAGTCTGTTGTATCCTGCTGTTAGATGTAGTCAGTCTGTTGTATCCCGCTGTTAGATGTAGTCAGTCTGTTGTATCCTGTTGTTAGATCAGTCTGTTGTATCTGTTGTATCCTGTTGTTAGATGTAGTCAGTCTGTTGTATCCTGTTGTTAGATGTAGTCAGTCTGTTGTATCCTGTTGTTAGATGTAGTCAGTCTGTTGTATCCTGCTGTTAGATGTAGTCAGTCTGTTGTATCATGTTAGTTACGGGAGAAGTATGTAGTCAGTCTGTTGTATCCTGTTGTTAGATGTAGTCAGTCTGTTGTATCCTGTTGTTAGATGTAGTCAGTCTGTTGTATCCTGTATCCTTGTTAGATGTAGTCAGTCTGTTGTATCCTGCTGTTAGATGTAGTCAGTCTGTTGTATCCTGCTGTTAGATGTAGTCAGTCTGTTGTATCCTGCTGTTAGATGTAGTCAGTCATCCTGCTGTTAGATCTCAGTCTGTTGTATCCTGTTGTTAGATGAAGTCTGTTGTATCCTGTTAGATGTAGTCAGTCTGTTGTATCCTGCTGTTAGATGTAGTCAGTCTGTTGTATCCTGTTGTTAGATGTAGTCATCTGTTGTATCCTGCTGTTAGATGTAGTCAGTCTGTTGTATCCTGTTGTTAGATGTAGTCAGTCTGTTGTATCCTGCTGTTAGATGTAGTCAGTCTGTTGTATCCTGTTGTTAGATGTAGTCAGTCTGTTGTATCCTGTTGTTAGATGTAGTCAGTCTGTTGTATCCTGTTGTTAGATGTAGTCAGTCTGTTGTATCCTGTTAGATGTAGTCAGTCTGTTGTATCCTGTTGTTAGATGTAGTCAGTCTGTTGTATCCTGCTGTTAGATGTAGTCAGTCTGTTGTATCCTGTTGTTAGATGTAGTCAGTCTGTTGTATCCTGTTGTTAGATGTAGTCAGTCTGTTGTATCCTGTTAGTTAGTCAGTCTGTTGTATCCTGTTGTTAGATGTAGTCAGTCTGTTGTATCCTGTTGTTAGATGTAGTCAGTCTGTTGTATCCTGTTGTTAGATGTAGTCAGTCTGTTGTATCCTGCTGTTAGATGTAGTCAGTCTGTTGTATCCTGCTGTTAGATGTAGTCAGTCTGTTGTATCCTGCTGTTAGATGTAGTCAGTCTGTTGTATCCTGTTGTTAGATGTAGTCAGTCTGTTGTATCCTGCTGTTAGATGTAGTCAGTCTGTTGTATCCTGCTGTTAGATGTAGTCAGTCTGTTGTATCCTGCTGTTAGATGTAGTCAGTCTGTTGTATCCTGCTGTTAGATGTAGTCAGTCTGTTGTATCCTGCTGTTAGATGTAGTCAGTCTGTTGTATCCTGTTGTTAGATGTAGTCAGTCTGTTGTAGTCTGTTGTATCCTGTTGTTAGATGTAGTCAGTCTGTTGTATCCTGTTGTTAGATGTAGTCAGTCTGTTGTTCATTTCTCCTGTATCCTGTTAGATGTAGTCAGTCTGTTGTATCCTGCTGTTAGATGTAGTCAGTCTGTTGTATCCTGCTGTTAGATGTAGTCAGTCTGTTGTATCCTGTTGTTAGATGTAGTGTTGTTAGATGTAGTCAGTCTGTTGTATCCTGCTGTTAGATGTAGTCAGTCTGTTGTATCCTGTTGTTAGATGTAGTCAGTCTGTTGTATCCTGCTGTTAGATGTAGTCAGTCTGTTTGTTAGATGTAGTCAGTCTGTTGTATCCTGCTGTTAGATGTAGTCAGTCTGTTGTATCCTGCTGTTAGATGTTCAGTCTGTTGTTTCCTGACGGAGAAGTATCCTGTTAGATGTAGTCAGTCTGTTGTATCCTGCTGTTAGATGTAGTCAGTCTGTTGTATCCTGTTGTTAGATGTAGTCAGTCTGTTGTATCCTGCTGTTAGATGTAGTCAGTCTGTTGTATCCTGTTGTTAGATGTAGTCAGTCTGTTGTATCCTGCTGTTAGATGTAGTCAGTCTGTTGTATCCTGCTGTTAGATGTAGTCAGTCTGTTGTATCCTGTTGTTAGATGTAGTCAGTCTATTGTATCCTGTTGTTAGATGTAGTCAGTCTGTTGTATCCTGCTGTTAGATGTAGTCAGTCTGTTGTATCCTGTTGTTAGATGTAGTCAGTCTGTTGTATCCTGTTGTTAGATGTAGTCAGTCTGTTGTATCCTGTTGTTAGATGTAGTCTGTTGTCTGTTAGTATCCCTGCTGTTAGATGTAGTCAGTCTGTTGTTCATTTCTACCTGACTTGTTGTATCCTGGAGAAGTCTGTTGTATCCCTGTTAGATGTAGTCAGTCTCTTGTATCCTGCTGTTAGATGTAGTCAGTCTGTTGTATCCTGCTGTTAGATGTAGTCAGTCTGTTGTATCCTGCTGTTAGATGTAGTCAGTCTGTTGTATCCTGTTGTTAGATGTAGTCAGTCTGTTGTATCCTGTTGTTAGATGTAGTCAGTCTGTTGTATCCTGCTGTTAGATGTAGTCAGTCTGTTGTATCCTGCTGTTAGATGTAGTCAGTCTGTTGTATCCTCTTGTTAGATGTAGTCAGTCTGTTGTATCCTGTTAGATGTAGTCAGTCTGTTGTATCCTGTTGTTAGATGTAGTCAGTCTTTTGTATCCTGATGTTAGATGTAGTCAGTCTGTTGTTAGATGTAGTCAGTCTGTTGTATCCTGCTGTTAGATGTAGTCAGTCTGTTGTATCCTGCTGTTAGATGTAGTCAGTCTGTTGTATCCTGTTGTTAGACGTAGTCAGTCTGTTGTATCCTGCTGTTAGATGTAGTCTGTCTGTTGTATCCTGCTGTTAGATGTAGTCAGTCTGTTGTATCCTGTTGTTAGATGTAGTCCGTCTGTTGTATCCTGCTGTTAGATGTAGTCAGTCTGTTGTATCCTGTTGTTAGATGTAGTCAGTCTGTTGTATCCTGTTGTTAGATGTAGTCAGTCTGTTGTATCCTGCTGTTAGATGTAGTCAGTCTGTTGTTCATTTCTACCTGACGGGAGAAGTATCCTGTTAGATGTAGTCAGTCTGTTGTATCCTGCTGTTAGATGTAGTCAGTCTGTTGTATCCTGCTGTTAGATGTAGTCAGTCTGTTGTATCCTGTTGTTAGATGTAGTCAGTCTGTTGTATCCTGCTGTTAGATGTAGTCAGTCTGTTGTATCCTGTTGTTAGATGTAGTCAGTCTGTTGTATCCTGTTGTTAGATGTAGTCAGTCTGTTGTATCCTGTTGTTAGATGTAGTCAGTCTGTTGTATCCTGCTGTTAGATGTAGTCAGTCTGTTGTATCCTGCTGTTAGATGTAGTCAGTCTGTTGTATCCTGTTGTTAGATGTAGTCAGTCTGTTGTATCCTGTTGTTAGATGTAGTCAGTCTGTTGTATCCTGCTGTTAGATGTAGTCAGTCTGTTGTATCCTGCTGTTAGATGTAGTCAGTCTGTTGTATCCTGCTGTTAGATGTAGTCAGTCTGTTGTATCCTGCTGTTAGATGTAGTCAGTCTGTTGTATCCTGCTGTTAGTTGTAGTCAGTCTGTTGTATCCTGTTGTTAGATGTAGTCCGTCTGTTGTATCCTGTTGTTAGATGTAGTCAGTCTGTTGTATCCTGTTGTTAGATGTAGTCAGTCTATTGTTCATTTCTACCTGTATCCTGTTGGAGAAGTATCCTGTTAGATGTAGTCAGTCTGTTGTATCCTGCTGTTAGATGTAGTCAGTCTGTTGTATCCTGCTGTTAGATGTAGTCAGTCTGTTGTATCCTGTTGTTAGATGTAGTCCGTCTGTTGTATCCTGCTGTTAGATGTAGTCAGTCTGTTGTATCCTGTTGTTAGATGTAGTCAGTCTGTTGTATCCTGTTGTTAGATGTAGTCAGTCTGTTGTATCCTGCTGTTAGATGTAGTCAGTCTATTGTTCATTATCTACCTGTTGTGGAGTAGTCAGTCTGTTGTATCCTGTTAGATGTAGTCAGTCTGTTGTATCCTGCTGTTAGACCTAGTCAGTCTGTTGTATCCTGTTGTTAGATGTAGTCAGTCTGTTGTATCCTGCTGTTAGATGTAGTCAGTCTGTTGTATCCTGTTGTTAGATAGTAGTCTGTTGTCAGTCTGTTGTATCCTGCTGTTAGATGTAGTCAGTCTGTTGTATCCTGCTGTTAGATGTAGTCAGTCTATTGTATCCTGTTGTTAGATGTAGTCAGTCTATCCTGCTGTTTGTATCCTGTTGTTAGATGTAGTCAGTCTGTTGTATCCTGCTGTTAGATGTAGTCAGTCTGTTTGTATCCTGTTGTTAGATGTAGTCAGTCTGTTGTATCCTGTTGTTAGATGTAGTCAGTCTGTTTTATCCTGTTGTTAGATGTAGTCAGTCTGTTGTATCCTGCTGTTAGATGTAGTCAGTCTGTTGTTCATTTCTACCTGACGGAGAAGTATCCTGTTAGATGTAGTCAGTCTGTTGTATCCTGCTGTTAGATGTAGTCAGTCTGTTGTATCCTGCTGTTAGATGTAGTCAGTCTGTTGTCCTGCTGTTAGATGTAGTCAGTCTGTTGTATCCTGTTAGATGTAGTCAGTCTGTTGTATCCTGTTGTTAGATGTAGTCAGTCTGTTGTATCCTGCTGTTAGATGTAGTCAGTCTGTTGTATCCTGCTGTTAGATGTAGTCAGTCTGTTGTATCCTCTTGTTAGATGAAGTCAGTCTGTTGTATCCTGTTAGATGTAGTCAGTCTGTTGTATCCTGCTGTTAGATGTCAGTCAGTCTTTTGTATCCTGTTGTTAGATGTAGTCAGTCTGTTGTTAGATGTAGTCAGTCTGTTGTATCCCTGTTAGATGTAGTCAGTCTGTTGTATCCTGCTGTTAGATGTAGTCAGTCTGTTGTATCCTGCTGTTAGATGTAGTCAGTCTGTTGTATCCTGCTGTTAGATGTAGTCTGTCTGTTGTATCCTGCTGTTAGATGTAGTCAGTCTGTTGTATCCTGTTGTTAGATGTAGTCCGTCTGTTGTATCCTGCTGTTAGATGTAGTCAGTCTGTTGTATCCTGTTGTTAGATGTAGTCAGTCTGTTGTATCCTGTTGTTAGATGTAGTCAGTCTGTTGTATCCTGCTGTTAGATGTAGTCAGTCTATTGTTCATTTCTACCTGACGGAGTTGTATCCCTGTTAGATGTAGTCAGTCTGTTGTATCCTGCTGTTAGACGTAGTCAGTCTGTTGTATCCTGTTGTTAGATGTAGTCAGTCTGTTGTATCCTGCTGTTAGATGTAGTCAGTCTATTGTATCCTGTTGTTAGATATAGTCAGTCTGTTGTATCCTGCTGTTAGATGTAGTCAGTCTGTTGTATCCTGCTGTTAGATGTAGTCAGTCTATTGTATCCTGTTGTTAGATGTAGTCAGTCTATTGTATCCTGTTGTTAGATGTAGTCAGTCTGTTGTATCCTGCTGTTAGATGTAGTCAGTCTATTGTATCCTGTTGTTAGATGTAGTCAGTCTGTTGTATCCTGTTGTTAGATGTAGTCAGTCTGTTTTATCCTGTTGTTACATGTAGTCGGTCTGTTATATCCTGCTGTTAGATGTAGTCAGTCTGTTGTTCATTTCTACCTGACGGGAGAAGTATCCTGTTAGATGTAGTCAGTGTCTTGTATCCTGCTGTTAGATGTAGTCAGTCTGTTGTATCCTGCTGTTAGATGTAGTCAGTCTGTTGTATCCTGCTGTTAGATGTAGTCAGTCTGTTGTATCCTGTTGTTAGATGTAGTCAGTCTGTTGTATCCTGTTGTTAGATGTAGTCAGTCTGTTGTATACTGTTGTTAGATGTAGTCAGTCTGTTGTATCCTGTTGTTAGATGTAGTCAGTCTGTTGTATCCTGCTGTTAGATATAGTCAGTCTGTTGTATCCTGTTGTTAGATGTAGTCAGTCTGTTGTATCCTGTTGTTAGATGTAGTCAGTCTGTTGTATCCTGTTGTTAGATGTAGTCAGTCTTTTGTATCCTGTTGTTAGATGTAGTCAGTCTGTTGTATCCTGCTGTTAGATGTAGTCAGTCTGTTGTATCCTGCTGTTAGATGTAGTCAGTCTATTGTTCATTTCTACCCGGGAGAAGTATCCTGTTAGATGAGTCAGTCTGTTGTATCCTGCTGTTAGATGTAGTCAGTCTGTTGTATCCTGCTGTTAGATGTAGTCAGTCTGTTGTATCCTGTTGTTAGATGTAGTCGTCTGTTGTATCCTGCTGTTAGATGTAGTCAGTCTGTTGTATCCTGTTGTTAGATGTAGTCAGTCTGTTGTATCCTGCTGTTAGATGTAGTCAGTCTGTTGTATCCTGTTGTTAGATGTAGTCAGTCTGTTGTATCCTGTTGTTAGATGTAGTCAGTCTGTTGTATCCTGCTGTTAGATGTAGTCAGTCTGTTGTATTGTTCATTTCTACCTGTTCATTTCTACCCCGGAGAAGTATCCTGTTAGATGTAGTCAGTCTGTTGTATCCTGCTGTTAGACGTAGTCAGTCTGTTGTATCCTGTTGTTAGATGTAGTCAGTC
>NC_088424.1:44750724-44768503 GCF_034236695.1 Oncorhynchus nerka | reverse complement strand
TAAAGAGAGAGAGGGAAATAAAGAGAGAGAGAGAGAAATAAAGAGAGAGAGAGAGAAATAAAGAGAGAGAGAGAAATAAAGAGAGAGAGAGAGAAATAAAAGAGAGAGAGAGAAATAAAGAGAGAGAGAGAGAGAGGGAAATAAAGAGAGACAGAGAGAAATAAAGAGAGAGAGAGAGAAATAAAGAGAGAGAGAGAGAAATAAAGAGAGAGAGAGAGAAATAAAGAGAGAGAGACAGAGAGGGAAATAAAGAGAGAGAGAGGGAAATAAAGAGAGAGAGAGGGAAATAAAGAGAGAGAGAGGGAAATAAAGAGAGAGAGAGGGAAATAAAGAGAGAGAGGGAAATAAAGAGAGAGAGAGAGAAATAAAGAGAGAGAGAGAGAAATAAAGAGAGAGAGAGGGAAATAAAGAGAGAGAGAGAAATAAAGAGAGAGAGAGAGAAATAAAGAGAGAGAGAGGGAAATAAAGAGAGAGAGAGAAATAAAGAGAGAGAGAGAAATAAAGAGAGAGAGAGTGAAATAAAGAGAGAGAGAGAGAAATAAAGAGAGAGAGAGAAATAAAGAGAGAGAGAGAGAAATAAAGAGAGAGAGAGAGAGAGGGAAATAAAGAGAGAGAGGGAAATAAAGAGAGAGAGAGAGAGGGAAATAAAGAGAGAGAGAGAGAGAGAGAGGGAAATAAAGAGAGAGAGAGAGAGAGAGAGGGAAATAAAGAGAGAGAGAGAAATAAAGAGAGAGAGAGGGAAATAAAGAGAGAGAGAGAGAGAGGGAAATAAAGAGAGAGAGGGAAATAAAGAGAGAGAGAGAGATAGAGAGAAATAAAGAGAGAGAGAGGGAAATAAAGAGAGAGAGAGAGAGAGAGGGAAATAAAGAGAGAGAGAGAGAGAGGGAAATAAAGAGAGAGAGGGAAATAAAGAGAGAGAGAGAGAGGGAAATAAAGAGAGAGAGAGAGAGAGAGAGGGAAATAAAGAGAGAGAGAGAGAGAGAGAGAGAGAGAGGGAAATAAAGAGAGAGAGAGAGAAATAAAGAGAGAGAGGGAAATAAAGAGAGAGAGGGAAATAAAGAGAGAGAGGGAAATAAAGAGAGAGAGAGAAATAAAGAGAAAGAGAGAAATAAAGAGAGAGAGAGAGAGAGAAAAATAAAGAGAGAGACAGAGAGAAAAATAAAGAGAGAGACAGAGAGAGAGAGAGAGAAATAAAAAGAGAGAGACAGAGAGAGAGAGAGACAGAGAGAGAGATAAATAAAGAGAGAGAGACAGAGAGAGAGAGAAATAAAGAGAGAGAGACAGAGAGAGAGAGAGAAATAAAGAGAGAGAGACAGAGAGAGAGAGAGAGAGAAATAAAGAGAGAGAGAGAGAGAGAGAGAGAGAAATAAAGAGAGAGAAATAAAAAGAGAGAGAGAGAGAGAGAGAGAGAGAGAAATAGAGAGAGAGAGAGAGAGAGAGAGAGGAATATAGAGAGAGAAATAAAGAGAGAGAGACAGAGAGCGAGAGAGAAATAAAGCTAGAGAGACAGAGAGAGAGAGAAATAGAGACAGAGAGAGGGAGAGAGAGAAATAGAAAGAAATAGAAATAGAGAGAAATAGAGAGAGAGAGAGATAATTAGAGAGAGAGAGAGACAGAGAGAGAGAGAGAGAAACGGTATATTGGAGAAATACCTGACCTTAACTGATGGTTTAATTAAAGAATGAATTCCGTTTCTAAAAATTGAATTATGACTTTGCCATTTTGAGCCTCGGATCCCCTTTTCTAGAGCCATGGGCCATATGTCAATGGAGACGATTCTTTTAATTAGATATCTCAAAGTTGAAACTTCTTTAAAAAAATACATAAAATACTTTACATTTTGCAAGAAGCTAGCAGAGTGATATTTGTCATTAAGGAAATATTGTGTTTGATCTGCTGAAGAACGAAGACCAGCCCAAGAACAACATATACTTTTAAGGGTGTTTGAAATGATCTGTTTAAAGAAAAAAATTCCAGCTAACTTCTGTTGGACTGTTTGTAGTTGTAGAACCCTGGGCCGGCTCTAGCCTTCTGCTGGACTGTTTGTAGTTGTAGAACCCTGGTCCGGCTCTAGACTTCTGCTGGACTGTTTGTAGTTGTAGAACTCTGGGCCGGCTATAGACTTCTGCTGGACTGTTTGTAGTTGTAGAACTCTGGGCCGGCTCTAGCCTTCTGCTGGACTGTTTGTAGTTGTAGAACCCTGGTCCGGCTATAGACTTCTGCTGGACTGTTTGTAGTTGTAGAACCCTGGGCCGGCTCTAGCCTTCTGCTGGACTGTTTGTAGTTGTAGAACCCTGGGCCGGCTATAGACTTCTGCTGGACTGTTTGTAGTTGTAGAACCCTGGTCCGGCTCTAGCCTTCTGCTGGACTGTTTGTAGTTGTAGATCCCTGGGCCGGCTCTAGCCTTCTGCTGGACTGTTTGTAGTTGTAGAACCCTGGGTCCGGCTCTAGACTTCTGCTGGACTGTTTGTAGTTGTAGAACCCTGGGCCGGCTCTAGCCTTCTGCTGGACTGTTTGTAGTTGTAGAACCCTGGGCCGGCTCTAGCCTTCTGCTGGACTGTTTGTAGTTGTAGATCCCTGGGCCGGCTCTAGCCTTCTGCTGGACTGTTTGTAGTTGTAGATCCCTGGGCCGGCTGTAGCCTTCTGCTGGACTGTTTGTAGTTGTAGAACCCTGGGCCGGCTCTAGCCTTTTGCTGGACTGTTTGTAGTTGTAGAACCCTGGGTCCGGCTCTAGCCAATTCTGCTGGACTGTTTGTAGTTGTAGATCCCTGGGCCGGCTCTAGCCTTCTGCTGGACTGTTTGTAGTTGTAGAACCCTGGGCCGGCTCTAGCCTTCTGCTGGACTGTTTGTAGTTGTAGAACCCTGGGCCGGCTCTAGCCTTCTGCTGGACTGTTTGTAGTTGTAGAACCCTGGGCCGGCTCTAGCCTTCTGCTGGACTGTTTGTAGTTGTAGATCCCTGGGCCGGCTCTAGCCTTCTGCTGGACTGTTTGTAGTTGTAGAACCCTGGGCCGGCTATAGACTTCTGCTGGACTGTTTGTAGTTGTAGAACTCTGGGCCGGCTATAGACTTCTGCTGGACTGTTTGTAGTTGTAGAACCCTGGGCCGGCTCTAGCCTTCTGCTGGACTGTTTGTAGTTGTAGAACCCTGGGCCGGCTCTAGCCTTCTGCTGGACTGTTTGTAGTTGTAGAACCCTGGGCCGGCTCTAGCCTTCTGCTGGACTGTTTGTAGTTGTAGGTCCCTGGGCCGACTCTAGCCTTCTGCTGGACTGTTTGTAGTTGTAGATCCCTGGGCCGGCTCTAGCCTTCTGCTGGACTGTTTGTAGTTGTAGATCCCTGGGCCGGCTGTAGCCTTCTGCTGGACTGTTTGTAGTTGTAGAACCCTGGGCCGGCTCTAGCCTTTTGCTGGACTGTTTGTAGTTGTAGAACCCTGGGTCCGGCTCTAGCCTTCTGCTGGACTGTTTGTAGTTGTAGATCCCTGGGCCGGCTCTAGCCTTCTGCTGGACTGTTTGTAGTTGTAGAACCCTGGGCCGGCTCTAGCCTTCTGCTGGACTGTTTGTAGTTGTAGAACCCTGGGCCGGCTCTAGACTTCTGCTGGACTGTTTGTAGTTGTAGAACCCTGGGCCGGCTCTAGCCTTCTGCTGGACTGTTTGTAGTTGTAGATCCCTGGGCCGGCTCTAGCCTTCTGCTGGACTGTTTGTAGTTGTAGATCCCTGGGCCGGCTCTAGCCTTCTGCTGGACTGTTTGTAGTTGTAGAACCCTGGGTCCGGCTCTAGACTTCTGCTGGACTGTTTGTAGTTGTAGAACCCTGGGCCGGCTCTAGCCTTCTGCTGGACTGTTTGTAGTTGTAGAACCCTGGGCCGGCTCTAGCCTTCTGCTGGACTGTTTGTAGTTGTAGAACCCTGGGCCGGCTCTAGCCTTCTGCTGGACTGTTTGTAGTTGTAGATCCCTGGGCCGGCTCTAGCCTTCTGCTGGACTGTTTGTAGTTGTAGATCCCTGGGCCGGCTGTAGCCTTCTGCTGGACTGTTTGTAGTTGTAGAACCCTGGGCCGGCTCTAGCCTTTTGCTGGACTGTTTGTAGTTGTAGAACCCTGGGTCCGGCTCTAGCCTTCTGCTGGACTGTTTGTAGTTGTAGATCCCTGGGCCGGCTCTAGCCTTCTGCTGGACTGTTTGTAGTTGTAGATCCCTGGGCCGGCTCTAGCCTTCTGCTGGACTGTTTGTAGTTGTAGAACCCTGGGCCGGCTCTAGCCTTCTGCTGGACTGTTTGTAGTTGTAGAACCCTGGGCCGGCTCTAGACTTCTGCTGGACTGTTTGTAGTTGTAGAACCCTGGGCCGGCTCTAGCCTTCTGCTGGACTGTTTGTAGTTGTAGATCCCTGGGCCGGCTCTAGCCTTCTGCTGGACTGTTTGTAGTTGTAGATCCCTGGGCCGGCTCTAGCCTTCTGCTGGACTGTTTGTAGTTGTAGAACCCTGGGCTGGCTCTAGACTTCTGCTGGACTGTTTGTAGTTGTAGAACCCTGGGCCGGCTCTAGCCTTCTGTTGGACTGTTTGTAGTTGTAGAACCCTGGGCCGGCTCTAGACTTCTGCTGGACTGTTTGTAGTTGTAGAACCCTGGGCCGGCTCTAGCCTTCTGCTGGACTGTTTGTAGTTGTAGAACCCTGGGCCGGCTCTAGCCTTCTGCTGGACTGTTTGTAGTTGTAGATCCCTGGGCCGGCTCTAGCCTTCTGCTGGACTGTTTGTAGTTGTAGAACCCTGGGCCGGCTATAGACTTCTGCTGGACTGTTTGTAGTTGTAGAACTCTGGGCCGGCTATAGACTTCTGCTGGACTGTTTGTAGTTGTAGAACCCTGGGCCGGCTCTAGCCTTCTGCTGGACTGTTTGTAGTTGTAGAACCCTGGGCCGGCTCTAGCCTTTTGCTGGACTGTTTGTAGTTGTAGATCCCTGGGCCGGCTGTAGCCTTCTGCTGGACTGTTTGTAGTTGTAGAACCCTGGGCCGGCTCTAGCCTTTTGCTGGACTGTTTGTAGTTGTAGAACCCTGGGTCCGGCTCTAGCCTTCTGCTGGACTGTTTGTAGTTGAAGATCCCTGGGCCGGCTCTAGCCTTCTGCTGGACTGTTTGTAGTTGTAGATCCCTGGGCCGGCTCTAGCCTTCTGCTGGACTGTTTGTAGTTGTAGAACCCTGGGCCGGCTCTAGCCTTCTGCTGGACTGTTTGTAGTTGTAGAACCCTGGGCCGGCTCTAGACTTCTGCTGGACTGTTTGTAGTTGTAGAACCCTGGGCCGGCTCTAGCCTTCTGCTGGACTGTTTGTAGTTGTAGATCCCTGGGCCGGCTCTAACCTTCTGCTGGACTGTTTGTAGTTGTAGATCCCTGGGCCGGCTCTAGCCTTCTGCTGGACTGTTTGTAGTTGTAGAACCCTGGGCTGGCTCTAGACTTCTGCTGGACTGTTTGTAGTTGTAGAACCCTGGGCCGGCTCTAGCCTTCTGTTGGACTGTTTGTAGTTGTAGAACCCTGGGCCGGCTCTAGACTTCTGCTGGACTGTTTGTAGTTGTAGAACCCTGGGCCGGCTCTAGCCTTCTGCTGGACTGTTTGTAGTTGTAGAACCCTGGGCCGGCTCTAGCCTTCTGCTGGACTGTTTGTAGTTGTAGATCCCTGGGCCGGCTATAGCCTTCTGCTGGACTGTTTGTAGTTGTAGAACCCTGGGCCGGCTATAGACTTCTGCTGGACTGTTTGTAGTTGTAGAACTCTGGGCCGGCTATAGACTTCTGCTGGACTGTTTGTAGTTGTAGAACCCTGGGCCGGCTCTAGCCTTCTGCTGGACTGTTTGTAGTTGTAGATCCCTGGGCCGGCTCTAGCCTTCTGCTGGACTGTTTGTAGTTGTAGAACCCTGGGCCGGCTCTAGACTTCTGCTGGACTGTTTGTGGTTGTAGAACCCTGGGCCGGCTCTAGCCTTCTGCTGGACTGTTTGTAGTTGTAGAACCCTGGGCCGGCTATAGACTTCTGCTGGACTGTTTGTAGTTGTAGAACCCTGGGCCGGCTCTAGCCTTCTGTTGGACTGTTTGTAGTTGTAGAACCCTGGGCCGGCTCTAGACTTCTGCTGGACTGTTTGTAGTTGTAGAACCCTGGGCCGGCTCTAGCCTTCTGCTGGACTGTTTGTAGTTGTAGATCCCTGGGCCGGCTCTAGCCTTCTGCTGGACTGATTGTAGTTGTAGAACCCTGGGCCGGCTCTAGACTTCTGCTGGACTGTTTGTAGTTGTAGATCCCTGGGCCGGCTCTAGACTTCTGCTGGACTGTTTGTAGTTGTAGAACCCTGGGCCGGCTCTAGACTTCTGTTGGACTGTTTGTAGTTGTAGAACCCTGGGCCGGCTCTAGCCTTCTGCTGGACTGTTTGTAGTTGTAGAACCCTGGGCCGGCTCTAGCCTTCTGTTGGACTGTTTGTAGTTGTAGATCCCTGGGCCGGCTCTAGCCTTCTGCTGGACTGTTTGTAGTTGTAGATCCCTGGGCCGGCTCTAGCCTTCTGCTGGACTGTTTGTAGTTGTAGAACCCTGGGCTGGCTCTAGACTTCTGCTGGACTGTTTGTAGTTGTAGAACCCTGGGCCGGCTCTAGCCTTCTGCTGGACTGTTTGTAGTTGTAGAACCCTGGGTCCGGCTCTAGCCTTCTGCTGGACTGTTTGTAGTTGTAGATCCCTGGGCCGGCTCTAGCCTTCTGCTGGACTGTTTGTAGTTGTAGATCCCTGGGCCGGCTCTAGCCTTCTGCTGGACTCTTTGTAGTTGTAGAACCCTGGGCCGGCTCTAGCCTTCTGCTGGACTGTTTGTAGATGTAGAACCCTGGGCCGGCTCTAGCCTTCTGCTGGACTGTTTGTAGTTGTAGATCCCTGGGCCGGCTCTAGCCTTCTGCTGGACTGTTTGTAGTTGTAGATCCCTGGGCCGGCTCTAGCCTTCTGCTGGACTGTTTGTAGTTGTAGAACCCTGGGCTGGCTCTAGACTTCTGCTGGACTGTTTGTAGTTGTAGAACCCTGGGCCGGCTCTAGCCTTCTGCTGGACTGTTTGTAGTTGTAGAACCCTGGGTCCGGCTCTAGCCTTCTGCTGGAAGGTTTGTAGTTGTAGAACCCTGGGCTGGCTCTAGACTTCTGCTGGACTGTTTGTAGTTGTAGAACCCTGGGCCGGCTCTAGACTTCTGCTGGACTGTTTGTAGTTGTAGAACCCTGGGCCGGCTCTAGACTTCTGCTGGACTGTTTGTAGTTGTAGAACCCTGGGCCGGCTCTAGACTTCTGCTGGACTGTTTGTAGTTGTAGAACCCTGGGCCGGCTCTAGCCTTCTGTTGGACTGTTTGTAGTTGTAGAACCCTGGGCCGGCTCTAGCCTTCTGTTGGACTGTTTGTAGTTGTAGAACCCTGGGCCGGCTATAGACTTCTGCTGACTGTTTGTAGTTGTAGAACCCTGGGCCGGCTCTAGCCTTCTGCTGGACTGTTTGTAGTTGTAGAACCCTGGGCCGGCTCTAGACTTCTGCTGGACTGTTTGTAGTTGTAGAACCCTGGGCCGGCTCTAGCCTTCTGTTGGACTGTTTGTAGTTGTAGAACCCTGGGCCGGCTCTAGCCTTCTGTTGGACTGTTTGTAGTTGTAGAACCCTGGGCCGGCTATAGACTTCTGCTGGACTGTTTGTAGTTGTAGAACCCTGGGCCGGCTCTAGCCTTCTGCTGGACTGTTTGTAGTTGTAGAACCCTGGGCCGGCTCTAGACTTCTGCTGGACTGTTTGTAGTTGTAGAACCCTGGGCCGGCTCTAGACTTCTGCTGGACTGTTTGTAGTTGTAGAACCTCGCCGGCTCTAGACTTCTGCTGGACTGTTTGTAGTTGTAGAACCCTGGGCCGGCTCTAGACTTCTGCTGGACTGTTTGTAGTTGTAGAACCCTGGGCCGGCTCTAGCCTTCTGCTGGACTGTTTGTAGTTGTAGAACCCTGGGCCGGCTCTAGACTTCTGCTGGACTGTTTGTAGTTGTAGAACCCTGGGCCGGCTCTAGCCTTCTGTTGGACTGTTTGTAGTTGTAGAACCCTGGGCCGGCTCTAGCCTTCTGTTGGACTGTTTGTAGTTGTAGAACCCTGGGCCGGCTATAGACTTCTGCTGGACTGTTTGTAGTTGTAGAACCCTGGGCCGGCTCTAGCCTTCTGCTGGACTGTTTGTAGTTGTAGAACCCTGGGCCGGCTCTAGACTTCTGCTGGACTGTTTGTAGTTGTAGAACCCTGGGCCGGCTCTAGACTTCTGCTGGACTGTTTGTAGTTGTAGAACCCTGGGCCGGCTCTAGACTTCTGCTGGACTGTTTGTAGTTGTAGAACCCTCGCCGACTCTAGACTTCTGCTGGACTGTTTGTAGTTGTAGAACCCTGGGCCGGCTCTAGACTTCTGCTGGACTGTTTGTAGTTGTAGAACCCTGGGCCGGCTCTAGCCTTCTGCTGGACTGTTTGTAGTTGTAGAACCCTGGGCCGGCTCTAGACTTCTGCTGGACTGTTTGTAGTTGTAGAACCCTGGGCCGGCTCTAGCCTTCTGTTGGACTGTTTGTAGTTGTAGAACGCTGGGCCGGCTCTAGCCTTCTGTTGGACTGTTTGTAGTTGTAGAACCCTGGGCCGGCTATAGACTTCTGCTGGACTGTTTGTAGTTGTAGAACCCTGGGCCGGCTCTAGCCTTCTGCTGGACTGTTTGTAGTTGTAGAACCCTGGGCCGGCTCTAGACTTCTGCTGGACTGTTTGTAGTTGTAGAACCCTGGGCCGGCTCTAGACTTCTGCTGGACTGTTTGTAGTTGTAGAACCCTGGGCCGGCTCTAGCCTTCTGTTGGACTGTTTGTAGTTGTAGAACCCTGGGCCGGCTCTAGCCTTCTGTTGGACGGTTTGTAGTTGTAGAACCCTGGGCCGGCTATAGACTTCTGCTGGACTGTTTGTAGTTGTAGAACCCTGGGCGGCTCTAGCCTTCTGCTGGACTGTTTGTAGTTGTAGAACCCTGGGCCGGCTCTAGACTTCTGCTGGACTGTTTGTAGTTGTAGAACCCTGGGCCGGCTCTAGCCTTCTGTTGGACTGTTTGTAGTTGTAGAACCCTGGGCCGGCTCTAGCCTTCTGTTGGACTGTTTGTAGTTGTAGAACCCTGGGCCGGCTATAGACTTCTGCTGGACTGTTTGTAGTTGTAGAACCCTGGGCCGGCTCTAGCCTTCTGCTGGACTGTTTGTAGTTGTAGAACCCTGGGCCGGCTCTAGACTTCTGCTGGACTGTTTGTAGTTGTAGAACCCTGGGCCGGCTCTAGACTTCTGCTGGACTGTTTGTAGTTGTAGAACCCTCGCCGGCTCTAGACTTCTGCTGGACTGTTTGTAGTTGTAGAACCCTGGGCCGGCTCTAGACTTCTGCTGGACTGTTTGTAGTTGTAGAACCCTGGGCCGGCTCTAGCCTTCTGCTGGACTGTTTGTAGTTGTAGAACCCTGGGCCGGCTATAGACTTCTGCTGGACTGTTTGTAGTTGTAGAACCCTGGGCCGGCTCTAGCCTTCTGCTGGACTGTTTGTAGTTGTAGAACCCTGGGCCGGCTCTAGACTTCTGCTGGACTGTTTGTAGTTCTAGAACCCTGGGCCGGCTCTAGACTTCTGCTGGACTGTTTGTAGTTGTAGAACCCTGGGCCGGCTCTAGACTTCTGCTGGACTGTTTGTAGTTGTAGAACCTGTCGGCTCTAGACTTCTGCTGGACTGTTTGTAGTTGTAGAACCCTGGGCCGGCTCTAGACTTCTGCTGGACTGTTTGTAGTTGTAGAACCCTGGGCCGGCTCTAGCCTTCTGCTGGACTGTTTGTAGTTGTAGAACCCTGGGCCGGCTCTAGACTTCTGCTGGACTGTTTGTAGTTGTAGAACCCTGGGCCGGCTCTAGCCTTCTGTTGGACTGTTTGTAGTTGTAGAACCCTGGGCCGGCTCTAGCCTTCTGTTGGACTGTTTGTAGTTGTAGAACCCTGGGCCGGCTATAGACTTCTGCTGGACTGTTTGTAGTTGTAGAACCCTGGGCGGCTCTAGCCTTCTGCTGGACTGTTTGTAGTTGTAGAACCCTGGGCCGGCTCTAGACTTCTGCTGGACTGTTTGTAGTTGTAGAACCCTGGGCCGGCTCTAGACTTCTGCTGGACTGTTTGTAGTTGTAGAACCCTGGGCCGGCTCTAGCCTTCTGTTGGACTGTTTGTAGTTGTAGAACCCTGGGCCGGCTCTAGCCTTCTGTTGGACTGTTTGTAGTTGTAGAACCCTGGGCCGGCTCTAGCCTTCTGTTGGACTGTTTGTAGTTGTAGAACCCTGGGCCGGCTATAGACTTCTGCTGGACTGTTTGTAGTTGTAGAACCCTGGGCCGGCTCTAGCCTTCTGCTGGACTGTTTGTAGTTGTAGATCCCTGGGCCGGCTCTAGCCTTCTGCTGGACTGTTTGTAGTTGTAGAACCCTGGGCCGGCTATAGACTTCTGCTGGACTGTTTGTAGTTGTAGAACTCTGGGCCGGCTATAGACTTCTGCTGGACTGTTTGTAGTTGTAGAACCCTGGGCCGGCTCTAGCCTTCTGCTGGACTGTTTGTAGTTGTAGAACCCTGGGCCGGCTCTAGCCTTCTGCTGGACTGTTTGTAGTTGTAGAACCCTGGGCCGGCTCTAGCCTTCTGCTGGACTGTTTGTAGTTGTAGATCCCTGGGCCGACTCTAGCCTTCTGCTGGACTGTTTGTAGTTGTAGATCCCTGGGCCGGCTCTAGCCTTCTGCTGGACTGTTTGTAGTTGTAGAACCCTGGGCCGGCTCTAGCCTTCTGCTGGACTGTTTGTAGTTGTAGAACCCTGGGCCGGCTCTAGCCTTCTGCTGGACTGTTTGTAGTTGTAGAACCCTGGACCGGCTCTAGACTTCTGCTGGACTGTTTGTGGTTGTAGAACCCTGGGCCGGCTCTAGCCTTCTGCTGGACTGTTTGTAGTTGTAGAACCCTGGGCCGGCTATAGACTTCTGCTGGACTGTTTGTAGTTGTAGATCCCTGGGCCGGCTCTAGCCTTCTGCTGGACTGTTTGTAGTTGTAGAACCCTGGGCCGGCTCTAGACTTCTGCTGGACTGTTTGTGGTTGTAGAACCCTGGGCCGGCTCTAGACTTCTGCTGGACTGTTTGTGGTTGTAGAACCCTGGGCCGGCTCTAGCCTTCTGCTGGACTGTTTGTAGTTGTAGAACCCTGGGCCGGCTCTAGCCTTCTGATGGACTGTTTGTAGTTGTAGATCCCTGGGCCGGCTCTAGCCTTCTGCTGGACTGTTTGTAGATGTAGAACCCTGGGCCGGCTCTAGACTTCTGCTGGACTGTTTGTGGTTGTAGAACCCTGGGCCGGCTCTAGACTTCTGCTGGACTGTTTGTGGTTGTAGAACCCTGGGCCGGCTCTAGCCTTCTGCTGGACTGTTTGTAGTTGTAGAACCCTGGGCCGGCTCTAGACTTCTGCTGGACTGTTTGTGGTTGTAGAACCCTGGGCCGGCTCTAGCCTTCTGCTGGACTGTTTGTAGTTGTAGAACCCTGGGCCGGCTCTAGCCTTCTGTTGGACTGTTTGTAGTTGTAGAACCCTGGGCCGGCTCTAGACTTCTGCTGGACTGTTTGTAGTTGTAGAACCCTGGGCCGGCTCTAGCCTTCTGTTGGACTGTTTGTAGTTGTAGAACCCTGGGCCGGCTCTAGCCTTCTGTTGGACTGTTTGTAGTTGTAGAACCCTGGGCCGGCTCTAGCCTTCTGTTGGACTGTTTGTAGTTGTAGAACCCTGGGCCGGCTATAGACTTCTGCTGGACTGTTTGTAGTTGTAGAACCCTGGGCCGGCTCTAGCCTTCTGCTGGACTGTTTGTAGTTGTAGAACCCTGGGCCGGCTCTAGACTTCTGCTGGACTGTTTGTAGTTGTAGAACCCTGGGCCGGCTCTAGCCTTCTGTTGGACTGTTTGTAGTTGTAGAACCCTGGGCCGGCTCTAGCCTTCTGTTGGACTGTTTGTAGTTGTAGAACCCTGGGCCGGCTATAGACTTCTGCTGGACTGTTTGTAGTTGTAGAACCCTGGGCCGGCTCTAGCCTTCTGCTGGACTGTTTGTAGTTGTAGAACCCTGGGCCGGCTCTAGACTTCTGCTGGACTGTTTGTAGTTGTAGAACCCTGGGCCGGCTCTAGCCTTCTGTTGGACTGTTTGTAGTTGTAGAACCCTGGGCCGTCTCTAGCCTTCTGTTGGACTGTTTGTAGTTGTAGAACCCTGGGCCGGCTATAGACTTCTGCTGGACTGTTTGTAGTTGTAGAACCCTGGGCCGGCTCTAGCCTTCTGCTGGACTGTTTGTAGTTGTAGAACCCTGGGCCGGCTCTAGACTTCTGCTGGACTGTTTGTAGTTGTAGAACCCTGGGCCGGCTCTAGACTTCTGCTGGACTGTTTGTAGTTGTAGAACCCTGGGCCGGCTCTAGACTTCTGCTGGACTGTTTGTAGTTGTAGAACCCTCGCCGGCTCTAGACTTCTGCTGGACTGTTTGTAGTTGTAGAACCCTGGGCCGGCTCTAGACTTCTGCTGGACTGTTTGTAGTTGTAGAACCCTGGGCCGGCTCTAGCCTTCTGCTGGACTGTTTGTAGTTGTAGAACCCTGGGCCGGCTCTAGACTTCTGCTGGACTTGTTTGTAGTTGTAGAACCCTGGGCCGGCTCTAGCCTTCTGTTGGACTGTTTGTAGTTGTAGAACCCTGGGCCGGCTCTAGCCTTCTGTTGGACTGTTTGTAGTTGTAGAACCCTGGGCCGGCTATAGACTTCTGCTGGACTGTTTCTAGTTGTAGAACCCTGGGCCGGCTCTAGCCTTCTGCTGGACTGTTTGTAGTTGTAGAACCCTGGGCCGGCTCTAGACTTCTGCTGGACTGTTTGTAGTTGTAGAACCCTGGGCCGGCTCTAGACTTCTGCTGGACTGTTTGTAGTTGTAGAACCCTGGGCCGGCTCTAGCCTTCTGTTGGACTGTTTGTAGTTGTAGAACCCTGGGCCGGCTCTAGCCTTCTGTTGGACTGTTTGTAGTTGTAGAACCCTGGGCCGGCTCTAGACTTCTGCTGGACTGTTTGTAGTTCTAGAACCCTGGGCCGGCTCTAGACTTCTGCTGGACTGTTTGTAGTTGTAGAACCCTGGGCCGGCTCTAGACTTCTGCTGGACTGTTTGTAGTTGTAGAACCCTCGCCGGCTCTAGACTTCTGCTGGACTGTTTGTAGTTGTAGAACCCTGGGCCGGCTCTAGACTTCTGCTGGACTGTTTGTAGTTGTAGAACCCTGGGCCGGCTCTAGCCTTCTGCTGGACTGTTTGTAGTTGTAGAACCCTGGGCCGGCTCTAGACTTCTGCTGGACTGTTTGTAGTTGTAGAACCCTGGGCCGGCTCTAGCCTTCTGTTGGACTGTTTGTAGTTGTAGAACCCTGGGCCGGCTCTAGCCTTCTGTTGGACTGTTTGTAGTTGTAGAACCCTGGGCCGGCTATAGACTTCTGCTGGACTGTTTGTAGTTGTAGAACCCTGGGCCGGCTCTAGACTTCTGCTGGACTGTTTGTAGTTGTAGAACCCTGGGCCGGCTCTAGACTTCTGCTGGACTGTTTGTAGTTGTAGAACCCTGGGCCGGCTCTAGCCTTCTGTTGGACTGTTTGTAGTTGTAGAACCCTGGGCCGGCTCTAGCCTTTTTGCGGTCTTAAGCGAGATTTGGGTGAGGAACCCCCCCCACCACCACCGTGGAAAGACAAATGTACGTTTTAAAGTATATTTTCTGCTTTTCTACACATTTTGCCATGGGTTTTCTGTAGTTCTACATGTTATGTCAAGGGGCGGATAGAACATTTTGAAATTTTAGATGAATTTCATGCAATTCTTTTCATTTTGCCATGGGGCAGAGAGAATATTGTTACATTTTATAAAACATTTCATGCAATTCTTTTCATTTTGCCATGGGGCAGAGAGAATATTGTTACATTTTATAAAACATTTCATGCAATTCTTTTCATTTTGCCATGGGGCAGAGAGAATATTGTTACATTTTATAAAACATTTCATGCGATTCTGCTCATTTTGCCATTGGGCAGAGATACATTTTTGCAGTTTTAATGCAAATTTCCTGCAATTCCACCCATTTTTTGGGACCCCTGGAGGTCAGGGCCCCTGGGTTGTAGAACCCTGGGCCGGCTCTTGCCTTCTGCTGGACTGTTTGTAGTTGTAGAACCCTGGGCCGGCTCTAGACTTACTAGAATACCGACGTGTATTCGACCATGATTACTACAAGTTTAGATAGACTAACAGCTGTCTAGACTAACTTACCAATCTCAAAATAGTTAGCTGACATGGCTAATTGAGTGACTGTCATTGACTGACAAAACAAGAGAAAAAGTGCTGATGTACAACCAAATGTCAAACTGGCACCTTATGTATTCTACGATTCTAACTTTCAACAGTAAGTTGAGACACCCAACTGAATTCAGGAGACCCCTAGTGCCCGGGTGTTACGCACGCCTCTATGAAGAGGGAACGCAACACCCTGCTACAACTAAACTCTCTTGTGAAGCGAAAAAGGTATGGACTGTAGGTGCGAGTAAAAATGACAACAAGCAGAATGTGGTACCGTTTACAAGGACTTTATTCCTTTACACGGTAATATGGGGAAAAGGGGCTGGACGGAACCAAAGCAAAGAAAGTAAATCTCAAAGCCCCCCCTCTCCTATCTTACCTGCCTACCCACTACTTACCTAATTTAGCACCACCTGGTGCCCTAACCAAAATACAGGGGGTGGTCCGCCCAGGTCTTACCTAGTGTGCCTAGACAGTGAATATGCTACGGGTATATGTATGCCCGCGGGCCTCTTGCCTAAGCACTCCCAAGGTGCCTTCCCCTTCCCCCCTGGGAACAAATGAAACAGAATATTAAACAATTTCACAAACAAACTAAGAAACAAAGGACATCAAATAAGCTCTATCTGAGCAACAAACTCACAAAACATACCAACTCTCAGCAATGAACTCCCAGCAAAATCAACCTCTATCAAAATATCTCTGCAATGACCTCCCAGAAAATCTCTCGCAAATCTACCTCCAGCAAAATGTCTAGCAAATCTACCTCCAGCAAAATGTCTAGCAAATCTACCTCCAGCAAAATGTCTAGCAAATCTACCTCCAGCAAAATGTCTAGCAAATCTACCTCCAGCAAAATGTCTAGCAAATCTACCTCCAGCAAAATCTCTCTACAAAAAGATCTCCCAGCAAAAATCTCTCTCCCGAACAGAACACTGGCTTTATTATAGCTTCAGATTGAATGGGTAATTGGCGACAGCTGCATCTTGACGAGGGGGCGGAGTCAGCTCTCCAATTAGCCATGGAGTCGACCAATCAGCTGCTTGAGGGATTTCAGGAAGCCATTTCCTGAAATAAACACATGCAAATATACAAACTACAATACATAAACTGGGGAACGTAACACCGGGGGCCCTAAGCAACCGCTTAGGTTGCTTATGCCTGGAGCCGGCCCTGCCAGAACCCCTCAACCCTGATTGGAGGATTGCTGATGATTTTCGGCTTCTTTCCTCCTGATTCCAGGAATCCTCCAACCGGAAACCAGGGAATTTATTGAAAGATCCAGGAATTCCTCAACCCTAATGAGGAGACAATATTATCTTAACTCTTCCTTTGTTACATATAACTCATTCTAGAACTCAATCATCAGCTTTGAAGGGTTCCGTCGGGGCCGGCTCCAGGAAACCAGGGAATGTATTGAAAGTTCCTGTCATTTTGCAACCTCTACTCCTCATCGGTAGTCAATAAACAGATCATGGGTATCCAGAAGACACAGGAGTATGTTTAGTAATATCTTTGGTAACCTCTTGGTATTCACTCTAGTTCAAATCAAAACGTAGACCTATTTAACTGGTACTATTTGAAATGCACGAAAAGTCAGCGTCACAAATGGCACTTTATTCAATTTGAACTACTTTAACCAGGGTCTATAGGTAGTAGTGCACTACTTTTAACCAGTGTCTATAGGTATTAGTGAGCTACTTTAACCAGGGTCTATAGGTAGTAGTGCACTACTTTTAACCAGGGTCTATAGGTATTAGTGAGCTACTTTAACCAGGGTCTATAGGTAGTAGTGCACTACTTTTAACCAGGGTCTATAGGTATTAGTGAGCTACTTTAACCAGGGTCTATAGGTATTAGTGAGCTACTTTAACCAGGGTCTAGTGGTAGTAGTGCCCTACTTTTAACCAGGGTCTAGTGGTAGTAGTGCCCTATTTTAACCAGGGTCTAGTGGTAGTTGTGCCCTACTTTAACCAGGGTCTATAGGTAGTAGTGCCCTACTTTAGGTAGTAGTGCCCTACTTTAACCAGGGTCTATTTGAACTTTTAACGTTTAACTTTATTTAACCAGGCAAGTCAGTTAAGAACACATTCTTTATTTTAAATGACGGCCTGGGAACAGTGGGTTCACTGCCTGTTCAGGGGCAGAACGACAGATTTATACCTTGTCAGCTCGGGTGTTTGAACTCGCAACCTTCTGGTTACTAGCGCACTACTTTAACCAGGGTCTATAGGTAGTAGTGCACTACTTTAACCAGGGTCTATAGGTAGTAGTGCCCTACTTTAACCAGGGTCTATAGGTATTAGTGAGCTACTTTAACCAGGGTCTAGTGGTAGTAGTGCCCTACTTTAACCAGGGTCTATAGGTAGTAGTGCCCTACTTTAACCAGGGTCTAGTGGTAGTAGTGCACTACTTTAACCAGGGTCTATAGGTAGTAGTGCCCTACTTTTAACCAGGGTCTATAGGTAGTAGCGCCCTAATTTTAACCAGCGTCTATAGGTAGTAGTGCCCTACTTTAACCAGGGTCTATAGGCAGTAGTGCCCTACTTTAACCAGGGTCTATAGGTAGTAGTGCACTACTTTAACCAGGGTCTATTGGTAGTAGGGCCCTACTTTAACCAGGGTCTATAGGTAGTAGTGCACTACTTTAACCAGGGTCTAGTGGTAGTAGCGCCCTACTTTAACCAGGGTCTAGTGGTAGTAGTGCCCTACTTTAACCAGGGTCTAGTGGTAGTAGTGCACTACTTTAACCAGGGTCTAGTGGTAGTAGCGCCCTACTTTAACCAGGGTCTAGTGGTAGTAGTGCCCTACTTTAACCTTGTCTAGTGGTAGTAGTGCACTACTTTAACCAAGGTCTATAGGTAGTAGTGCCCTACTTTTAACCAGGGTCTATAGGTAGTAGCGCCCTACTTTAACCAGGGTCTAGTGGTAGTAGTGCCCTACTTTAACCAGGGTCTAGTGGTAGTAGTGCACTACTTTAACCAGGGTCTATAGGTAGTAGTGCCCTACTTTTAACCAGGGTCTATAGGTAGTAGCGCCCTACTTTTAACCAGGGTCTAGTGGTAGTAGTGCCCTACTTTTAACCAGGGTCTATAGGTAGTAGTGAGCTACTTTAACCAGGGTCTAGTGGTAGTAGTGCCCTACTTTTAACCAGGGTCTAGTGGTAGTAGTGCCCTATTTTAACCAGGGTCTAGTGGTAGTTGTGCCCTACTTTAACCAGGGTCTATAGGTAGTAGTGCCCTACTTTAGGTAGTAGTGCCCTACTTTAACCAGGGTCTATTTGAACTTTTAACGTTTAACTTTATTTAACCAGGCAAGTCAGTTAAGAACACATTCTTTATTTTAAATGACGGCCTGGGAACAGTGGGTTCACTGCCTGTTCAGGGGCAGAACGACAGATTTATACCTTGTCAGCTCGGGTGTTTGAACTCGCAACCTTCTGGTTACTAGCGCACTACTTTAACCAGGGTCTATAGGTAGTAGT
>NC_088424.1:44708224-44745724 GCF_034236695.1 Oncorhynchus nerka | reverse complement strand
GGCCGAGATGCCCATTGAATGATACACGGAGAGCAACTTGCAGTGGAAGAGCTGAGCACAGAACTCTGAGATATACTACAGCAGGTAACTGTGATGGTAAACCACATCAAACCACATCCACTGTGCTCACGCCTGTTCACTAAACTACGTGGAGACGTGGGATCAGAACATAGACAATGTTCTATTTCACACATTTACATTTACATTTAAGTCATTTAGCAGACGCTCTTATCCAGAGCGACTTACAAATTGGTGCTTTCACCTTATGACATCCACACCTAGGCTTGGTGGTTATCGAGAGGGAGTGTTGGAAAGAGTTTTCACATTGAGAGAGGAACTGTTGTCATTCACAATAGGTGTAAAAAAAATAAACCACTGACTTGGTTGACTTTCTGTGTAATGAAAATAAAAACGTGTCTCCTTGTCTATGTAACAGTATTTGGGAAACCGAACGAACTGAACGCAAGCACGCAGGGGAAACACAAAAACATTCTACAGATGAGTGACCGAATCAGCGGAATCAGTCAAACGAATCACAAACATTCTACAGATGAGTGACCGAATCAGCGGAATCAGTCAAACGAATCACAAACATTCTACAGATGAGTGACCGAATCAGCGGAATCAGTCAAACGAATCACAAACATTCTACAGATGAGTGACCGAATCAGCGGAATCAGTCAAACGAATCACAAACATTCTACAGATGAGTGACCGAATCAGCGGAATCAGTCAAACGAATCACAAACATTCTACAGATGAGTGACCGAATCAGCGGAATCAGTCAAACGAATCACAAACATTCTACAGATGAGTGACCGAATCAGCGGAATCAGTCAAACGAATCGTTATTTATCGGACAGTGTCTTTTAAAAGGGGACCAGAGCTCCCGTCTGCATCTATCCAGGTTGGATATGACAGCAGAGATGAAGTTCACACAGTCGACCACGCCCCTTCATTTTCAGAAGCTTCAATGCAACATACCCATCTCATTAATGGTGGTGAGTTGAGATACATTATGTCAGACTCATTTGTTTATTTTTGTAGGCAAGTCAGTTAAGAACAAATTCTTATTTTCAATGACGGCCTAGGAACAGTGGGTTAACTGCCTGTTCAGGGGCAGAACGACAGATTTGTACCTTGTCAGCTCAGGGATTCGAACTTGCAACCTTTCGATTACTAGTCCAACGCTCTAACCACTAGGCTACCCTGCCGCCCCCACATTAGAAATATGTGATAGTGAGTTGAGAAGACAATTACAATGTTTTCCAATTCACTGCCATAACACCAGATAAAAAGATAACATCGGCTGTTCATTTCATAATTTATTTTCACATGGTTGGGGTCGTAAGAATTTTCAGATACGGTATCAAAATAGGAACGTGGGCCAAAAAAAGTTTGGGAACCACTACCTTAACCATTCTGAGTTAATACCTAAACTTAAATGTATTTGACATTTGACAAACAACTCATTGGATGAACAACTCATTGGATGAACAACTCATTGGACAAACAACTCATTGGATGAACAACTCATTGGATGAACAACTCATTGGACAAACAACTCATTGGATGAACAACTCATTGGATGAACAACTCATTTGACAAACAACTCATTGGATGAACAACTCATTGAATGAACAACTCATTGAATGAACAACTCATTGGACAAACAACTCATTGGATGAACAACTCATTGGATGAACAACTCATTTGACAAACAACTCATTGGATGAACAACTCATTGAATGAACAACTCATTGAATGAACAACTCATTGGATGAACAACTCGTGAGACGTGAGACTGAGAGCTTGTTGCTGCAGGGACCATAAAATTACTGCATCACGCATGAAACCCTGAATTAAATAAGTTCTAAAAAAGTCTCGTAAACATACAGTAACTTTATCCCCAGAGTATGGTTTCCACACCGCCCAGCAGGCCTCCCGGTTCTCAGAAGCACAGAACAGTCAAAACATCCCTTTCACCTCTCCCTGACCCAGGTTCAATCGTTCAGCTATGGAGATTAAAACTCTCTCCTACGTGTGCGTGCGTGCATGCGTGAGCGTGTGCGTGTGCGTGCTTGCGTGCGTGAGCGTGTGCGTGTGCGTGTGCGTGCGCGTGTGCGTGAGCGTGTGCGTGAGCGTGTGCGTGTGCGTGAGCGTGTGCGTGAGCGTGTGCGTGAGCGTGTTTGTGTGCGTGTTTGTGTGCCCTCCCTTCAGTCACAAGTGCTGAATCCTGTTCCTGACATCACCAGTGATCCCCTGGAGGCCTTGGTACCGTCACACCCATTATAGCAGGTTCCCCCATAGAAATACCAGGGGGTCATGCTGTTATAGCCAAGACCCAGCTTTAGTGCCGTCACACCCATCACACTCACTAGTCATAGCAGACTGTCTTTCAGTCCCTCTAACCACAGTGCCATAGACAGGCCATTGTACTGTCAGTGCCAAGGAAAAGCAAAAGCGGCTGTGTGTCCTTTCTATTCAAGAGACTTGTTGTCATGCTGTCACCGCTGCTCTGGGGAAGACAAGACGGATTGGTCTACATCAATAGACATTCACACACGCGCGCGCGCACACACACACACAATTCTCTCTGCAAGCTCTATTTTACTGTCACATCCATCCATCCCACAGTGAGAGTATAATCCAAGCATGGGGCAGAGGAACATGCTAATGATTCTAAATGTTGGGGTTCCAACAGATCTCCAACAGGGTTCCAACAGGGTTCCAACAGAGTTCCAACAGAGTTCCAACAGGGTTCCAACAGAGTTCCAACAGGGTTCCAACAGGGTTATTCACAATTTTGGTATCAGGAAGTACAGAGGAAGATAAAACAAAAAAACTTATTTAACTAGGCAAGTCAGTTAAGAACAAATTCTTATTTACAATGACAGCCTAGGAACAGTGGGTTAACTGCCTTGTTCAGGGGCAGAACGACAGATTTGTACCTTGTCAGCTCAGGGATTCGATCTCGCAACCTTTCGGTTACTAGTCCAATGCTCTAACCACTAGGCTACCCTGGCATCCTGGATGATGATGATGATGATGGTGTGAGGAGGAGGATAAAAAATAGAGGAAGAGGGATAAAGGGAGGAGGAGGAAGCCTTCAGAGGGAGAACAGAAGATGATGGAAGACAGGGGTAAATGGTGAGGATTCAAAGATGTGTGTCCTAAATGGCACCCTATTGCCTATATAGTGCACTTCTTTAGACCAGCATCCATAGGGCTCTGGTCAAAAGTAATGCACTATGTAGGGAATAGGGTGCCATTGGGAATGCAGGTGAAGAGTTGAGGGAGCTTGTTCGTTGCTAATGGATTCTCTGGGTATTTTCACATACCGAGCCAGTTAACCATTGATGTGATTCGACACGAACACACGCAGGAATGTATTTTCACACACACTGAGCCAAGTATCCACGGATGTAATGCGGACCCTCTCAGGTCATCTATTATTGAAAAACCTCTCAGAGAGAAGACAAAAGCGTTACTCTCTAAACTAACAGAAGAACAAAAGAAAGCCCCCCCCCCCGCCCATGCGTAAAGGTTTCCCAGGAATAGTACCACATGTACATACAGGATGGATATAGGAACGACGCAGGATCATTGTCTACTAGCTAGCTAGATGTACTATTTGTCGAATCTAAGTACAAGTGTGGTTTAAGTTAACTGTCAGTGACCTCAAGGGACAGAATGTCTGCATGCGTGGACATGGGTGTCGGCAGGTAGCAGAGTGGTAAGTGTGTTGGTCCAGTAACTGAAAGGTTGCTGGATTGAATCCCTGAGATAACAAGGTAAAAATCTGTTGTTCTGCCCCCCGAACAAGGCAGTTAACCCACTATTCCCTGGTAGGCTGTCATTTTAAATAAGAATTTGTTCTTTAAATGACTTGCCTAGTTATATATATATATAAAAAAGAGAAGAATAGAACACCTCTGGAACTGTCCCTGTATATAACTACTGACCCTGGAACTGACCCTGTATATAGCTACTGACCCTGTAACTGACCCTGTATATAGCTACTGACCCTGGAACTGTCCCTGTATATAGCTACTGACCCTGTAACTGACCCTGTATATAGCTACTGACCCTGTCACTGTATATAGCTACTGACCCTGTAACTGACCCTGTATATAGCTACTGACCCTGTAACTGACCCTGTATATAGCTACTGACCCTGTCAATGTATATAGCTACTGACCCTGTAACTGACCCTGTATATAGCTACTGACCCTGGAACTGACCCTGGAACTGACCCTGGAACTGACCCTGGAACTGACCCTGTATATAGCTACTGACCCTGGAACTGTATATAGCTACTGACCCTGTCACTGTATATAGCTACTGACCCTGTAACTGACCCTGTATATAGCTACTGACCCTGGAACTGACCCTGGAACTGACCCTGGAACTGACCCTGGAACTGTCCCTGTATATAGCTACTGACCCTGTCACTGTATATAGCTACTGACCCTGTAACTGACCCTGTATATAGCTACTGACCCTGGAACTGACCCTGGAACTGACCCTGGAACTGACCCTGGAACTGACCCTGTATATAGCTACTGACCCTGGAACTGACCCTGTATATAGCTACTGACCCTGGAACTGACCCTGTATATAGCTACTGACCCTGGAACTGACCCTGTAACTGACCCTGTAACTGACCCTGTCACTGTATATAGCTACTGACCCTGGAACTGACCCTGTAACTGACCCTGTTACTGTCCCTTTATATAGCTACTGACCCTGGTACTGTCCCTTTATATAGCTACTGACCCTGGAACTGTCCCTGTATATAGCTACTGACCCTGGTACTGTCCCTGTATATAGCTACTGACCCTGGTACTGTCCCTTTATATAGCTACTGACCCTGGAACTGTCCCTGTATATAGCTACTGACCCTGGTACTGTCCCTGTATATAGCTACTGACCCTGTCACTGTATATAGCTACTGACCCTGGAACTGTCCCTGTATATAGCTACTGACCCTGGAACTGTCACGGTATATAGCTACTGACCCTGTATATAACTACTGACCCTGGAACTGTCACTGTATATAGCTACTGACCCTGGAACTGTCCCTGTATATAGCTACTGACCCTGGAACTGTCCCTGTATATAGCTACTGACCCTGTATATAACTACTGACCCTGGAACTGTCACTGTATATAGCTACTGACCCTGGAACTGTCACTGTATATAGCTACTGACCCTGGAACTGTCCCTGTATATAGCTACTGACCCTGGAACTGTCCCTGTATATAGCTACTGACCCTGGAACTGTCACTGTATATAGCTACTGACCCTGGAACTGTCACTGTATATAGCTACTGACCCTGGAACTGTCCCTGTATATAGCTACTGACCCTGGAACTGTCACTGTATATAGCTACTGACCCTGGAACTGTCCCTGTATATAGCTACTGACCCTGGAACTGTCACTGTATATAGCTACTGACCCTGGAACTGTCACTGTATATAGCTACTGACCCTGGAACTGTCACTGTATATAGCTACTGACCCTGGAACTGTCCCTGTATATAGCTACTGACCCTGGAACTGTCCCTGTATATAGCTACTGACCCTGGAACTGTCCCTGTATATAGCTACTGACCCTGGAACTGTCACTGTATATAGCTACTGACCCTGGAACTGTCCCTTTATATAGCTACTGACCCTGGAACTGTCCCTGTATATAGCTACTGACCCTGGAACTGTCACTGTATATAGCTACTGACCCTGGAACTGTCCCTTTATATAGCTACTGACCCTGGAACTGTCACTGTATATAGCTACTGACCCTGGAACTGTCCCTTTATATAGCTACTGACCCTGGAACTGTCCCTGTATATAGCTACTGACCCTGGAACTGTCACTGTATATAGCTACTGACCCTGGAACTGTCCCTGTATATAGCTACTGACCCTGGAACTGTCACTGTATATAGCTACTGACCCTGTCACTGTATATAGCTACTGACCCTGGAACTGTCACTGTATATAGCTACTGACCCTGTCACTGTATATAGCTACTGACCCTGGAACTGTCACTGTATATAGCTACTGACCCTGGAACTGTCACTGTATATAGCTACTGACCCTGGTACTGTCCCTGTATATAGCTACTGACCCTGTCACTGTATATAGCTACTGACCCTGGAACTGTCCCTGTATATAGCTACTGACCCTGGAACTGTCACGGTATATAGCTACTGACCCTGTATATAACTACTGACCCTGGAACTGTCACTGTATATAGCTACTGACCCTGGAACTGTCCCTGTATATAGCTACTGACCCTGGAACTGTCCCTGTATATAGCTACTGACCCTGTATATAACTACTGACCCTGGAACTGTCACTGTATATAGCTACTGACCCTGGAACTGTCACTGTATATAGCTACTGACCCTGGAACTGTCCCTGTATATAGCTACTGACCCTGGAACTGTCCCTGTATATAGCTACTGACCCTGGAACTGTCACTGTATATAGCTACTGACCCTGGAACTGTCACTGTATATAGCTACTGACCCTGGAACTGTCCCTGTATATAGCTACTGACCCTGGAACTGTCACTGTATATAGCTACTGACCCTGGAACTGTCCCTGTATATAGCTACTGACCCTGGAACTGTCACTGTATATAGCTACTGACCCTGGAACTGTCACTGTATATAGCTACTGACCCTGGAACTGTCACTGTATATAGCTACTGACCCTGGAACTGTCACTGTATATAGCTACTGACCCTGGAACTGTCCCTGTATATAGCTACTGACCCTGGAACTGTCCCTGTATATAGCTACTGACCCTGGAACTGTCACTGTATATAGCTACTGACCCTGGAACTGTCCCTTTATATAGCTACTGACCCTGGAACTGTCCCTGTATATAGCTACTGACCCTGGAACTGTCACTGTATATAGCTACTGACCCTGGAACTGTCCCTTTATATAGCTACTGACCCTGGAACTGTCACTGTATATAGCTACTGACCCTGGAACTGTCCCTTTATATAGCTACTGACCCTGGAACTGTCCCTGTATATAGCTACTGACCCTGGAACTGTCACTGTATATAGCTACTGACCCTGGAACTGTCCCTGTATATAGCTACTGACCCTGGAACTGTCACTGTATATAGCTACTGACCCTGTCACTGTATATAGCTACTGACCCTGGAACTGTCACTGTATATAGCTACTGACCCTGTCACTGTATATAGCTACTGACCCTGGAACTGTCACTGTATATAGCTACTGACCCTGGAACTGTCACTGTATATAGCTACTGACCCTGGAACTGTCCCTGTATATAGCTACTGACCCTGGAACTGTCACTGTATATAACTACTGACCCTGGAACTGTCCCTGTATATAGCTACTGACCCTGGAACTGTCGCTGTATATAGCTACTGACCCTGTATATAACTACTGACCCTGGAACTGTCACTGTATATAGCTACTGACCCTGGAACTGTCCCTGTATATAGCTACTGACCCTGGAACTGTCACTGTATATAGCTACTCACCATGGAACTGTCCCTGTATATAGCTACTGACCGTGGAACTGTCCCTGTATATAGCTACTGACCCTGGAACTGTCCCTGTATATAGCTACTCACCCTGGAACTGTCCCTGTATATAGCTACTGACCCTGGAACTGTCCCTGTATATAGCTACTGACCTGGAACTGTCACTGTATATAGCTACTGACCCTGGAACTGTCCCTGTATATAGCTACTGACCCTGGAACTGTCCCTGTATATAGCTACTGACCCTGGAACTGTCACTGTATATAGCTACTGACCCTGGAACTGTCCCTGTATATAGCTACTGACCCTGGAACTGTCCCTGTATATAGCTACTGACCCTGGAACTGTCACTGTATATAGCTACTGACCCTGGAACTGTCCCTTTATATAGCTACTGACCCTGGAACTGTCCCTGTATATAGCTACTGACCCTGGAACTGTCACTGTATATAGCTACTGACCCTGGAACTGTCCCTTTATATAGCTACTGACCCTGGAACTGTCACTGTATATAGCTACTGACCCTGGAACTGTCCCTTTATATAGCTACTGACCCTGGAACTGTCCCTGTATATAGCTACTGACCCTGGAACTGTCACTGTATATAGCTACTGACCCTGGAACTGTCCCTGTATATAGCTACTGACCCTGGAACTGTCACTGTATATAGCTACTGACCCTGTCACTGTATATAGCTACTGACCCTGGAACTGTCACTGTATATAGCTACTGACCCTGTCACTGTATATAGCTACTGACCCTGTCACTGTATATAGCTACTGACCCTGGAACTGTCACTGTATATAGCTACTGACCCTGGAACTGTCACTGTATATAGCTACTGACCCTGGAACTGTCCCTGTATATAGCTACTGACCCTGGAACTGTCACTGTATATAGCTACTGACCCTGGAACTGTCCCTGTATATAGCTACTGACCCTGGAACTGTCACTGTATATAACTACTGACCCTGGAACTGTCCCTGTATATAGCTACTGACCCTGGAACTGTCCCTGTATATAGCTACTGACCCTGTATATAACTACTGACCCTGGAACTGTCACTGTATATAGCTACTGACCCTGGAACTGTCCCTGTATATAGCTACTGACCCTGGAACTGTCACTGTATATAGCTACTCACCATGGAACTGTCCCTGTATATAGCTACTGACCGTGGAACTGTCCCTGTATATAGCTACTGACCCTGGAACTGTCCCTGTATATAGCTACTCACCCTGGAACTGTCCCTGTATATAGCTACTGACCCTGGAACTGTCCCTGTATATAGCTACTGACCCTGGAACTGTCACTGTATATAGCTACTGACCCTGGAACTGTCCCTGTATATAGCTACTGACCCTGGAACTGTCCCTGTATATAGCTACTGACCCTGGAACTGTCACTGTATATAGCTACTGACCCTGTCACTGTATATAGCTACTGACCCTGGAACTGTCCCTGTATATAGCTACTGACCCTGGAACTGTCACTGTATATAGCTACTGACCCTGTCACTGTATATAGCTACTGACCCTGGAACTGTCCCTGTATATAGCTACTGACCCTGGAACTGTCACTGTATATAGCTACTGACCCTGGAACTGTCACTGTATATAGCTACTGACCCTGTCACTGTATATAGCTACTGACCCTGGAACTGTCCCTGTATATAGCTACTGACCCTGGTACTGTCCCTTTATATAGCTACTGACCCTGGAACTGTCCCTGTATATAGCTACTGACCCTGGAACTGTCACTGTATATAGCTACTGACCCTGGAACTGTCACTGTATATAGCTACTGACCCTGGAACTGTCCCTGTATATAGCTACTGACCCTGGAACTGTCCCTGTATATAGCTACTGACCCTGGAACTGTCCCTGTATATAGCTACTGACCCTGGAACTGCCACTGTATATAGCTACTGACCCTGTCACTGTATATAGCTACTGACCCTGGAACTGTCCCTGTATATAGCTACTGACCCTGGAACTGTCCCTGTATATAGCTACTGACCCTGGAACTGTCACTGTATATAGCTACTGACCCTGGAACTGTCACTGTATATAGCTACTGACCCTGTCACTGTATATAGCTACTGACCCTGGAACTGTCCCTGTATATAGCTACTGACCCTGGAACTGTCACTGTATATAGCTACTGACCCTGTATATAACTACTGACCCTGGAACTGTCACTGTATATAGCTACTGACCCTGTCACTATATGTACTGTAGCTACTGACCCTGGAACTGTCTCTGTATATAGCCACTGAACATGTCCCTGTATATAGCTACTGAACCTGTCACTATATGTACTGTAGCTACTGACCCTGGAACTGTCTCTGTATATAGCTACTGAACATGTCACTGTATATAGCTACTGACCCTGGAACTGTCCCTGTATATCGCTACTGACCCTGGAACTGTCACTGTATATAGCTACTGACCCTGGAACTGTCACTGTATATAGCTACTGACCCTGGAACTGTCACTGTATATCGCTACTCACCCTGGAACTGTCACTGTATATAGCTACTGACCCTGGAACTGTCACTGTATATAGCTACTGACCCTGGAACTGTCCCTTTATATAGCTACTGACCCTGGAACTGTCCCTGTATATAGCTACTGACCCTGGAACTGTCCCTGTATATAGCTACTGACCCTGGAACTGTCCCTGTATATAGCTACTCACCCTGGAACTGTCACTGTATATAGCTACTGACCCTGGAACTGTCCCTGTATATAGCTACTGACCCTGTATATAACTACTTACCCTGGAACTGTCAGTGTATATAGCTACTGACCCTGGAACTGTCCCTGTATATAGCTGCTGACCCTGTATATAACTACTTACCCTGGAACTGTCACTGTATATAGCTACTGACCCTGGAACTGTCACTGTATATAGCTACTGACCCTGGAACTGTCACTGTATATAGCTACTGACCCTGGAACTGTCACTGTATATAGCTACTGACCCTGGAACTGTCACTGTATATAGCTACTGACCCTGTCACTGTATATAGCTACTGACCCTGGAACTGTCCCTGTATATAGCTACTGACCCTGGAACTGTCACTGTATATAGCTACTGACCCTGGAACTGTCACTGTATATAGCTACTGACCCTGGAACTGTCACTGTATATAGCTACTGACCCTGTATATAACTACTGACCCTGGAACTGTCACTGTATATAGCTACTGACCCTGTCACTGTATATAGCCACTGAACATGTCCCTGTATATAGCTACTGAACCTGTCACTATATATACTGTAGCTACTGACCCTGGAACTGTCTCTGTATATAGCTACTGAACATGTCCCTGTATATAGCTACTGAACCTTCCACTGTATATAGCTACTGACCCTGGAACTGTCCCTGTATATAGCTACTGTCCCTGTATATAGCTACTGGACATGTCCCTGTATATAGCTACTGGAAATGTACAGGCAAATACTGTAGGTATGTGGGGGATTCTAAAGGATAACTGTGTATGTAGAGAATTAGACACAATAGGATCATTGTATATATGGTATTTGCTCTCACCTGTCCATGTATGTATCAATTTGTATTGGTCACATACACATGGATAATATATGTTATTGGTCACATGGTTAGCAGATGTTATTGGTCACATGGTTAGCAGATGTTATTGGTCACATGGTTAGTAGATGTTATTGGTCACATGGTTAGTAGATGTTATTGGTCACATACACATTGTTAGTAGATGTTATTGGTCACATACACATGGTTAGTAGATGTTATTGGTCACATGGTTAGTAGATGTTATTGGTCACATGGTTAGTAGATGTTATTGGTCACATGGTTAGTAGATGTTATTGGTTACATGGTTAGTAGATGTTATTGGTCACATGGTTAGCAGATGTTATTGGTCACATGGTTAGTAGATGTTATTGGTCACATGGTTAGCAGATGTTATTGGTCACATGGTTAGCAGATGTTATTGGTCACATGGTTAGCAGATGTTATTGGTCACATGGTTAGCAGATGTTATTGGTCACATGGTTAGCAGATGTGATTGGTCACATACACATGGTTAGTAGATGTTATTGGTCACATGGTTAGTAGATGTTATTGGTCACATGGTTAGCAGATGTTATTGGTCACATGGTTAGCAGAAGTTATTGGTCACATGGTTAGCAGATGTTATTGGTCACATGGTTAGTAGATGTTATTGGTCACATGGTTAGCAGATGTTATTGGTCAAATGGTTAGCAGATGTTATTGGTCAAATGGTTAGCAGATGATATTGGTCACATGGTTAGCAGATGTGATTGGTCACATACACATGGTTAGTAGATGTTATTGGTCAAATGGTTAGCAGATGCTATTGGTCACATGGTTAGCAGATGTTATTGGTCACATGGTTAGTAGATGTTATTGGTCACATGGTTAGTAGATGTTATTGGTCACATGGTTAGTAGATGTTATTGGTCACATGGTTAGTAGATGGTATTGGTCACATGGTTAGCAGATGTTATTGGTCACATGGTTAGTAGATGTTATTGGTCACATACACATGGTTAGTAGATGTTATTGGTCACATACACATGGTTAGTAGATGTTATTGGTCACATGGTTAGCAGATGTTATTGGTCACATACACATGGTTAGTAGATGTTATTGGTCACATGGTTTGCAGATGTTATTGGTCACATACACATGGTTAGTAGATGTTATTGGTCACATGGTTAGCAGATGTTATTGGTCACAGGGTTAGCAGATGTTAATGGTCACATGGTTAGCAGATGTTATTGGTCACAGGGTTAGCAGATGTTATTGGTCACATGGTTAGCAGATGTTATTGGTCACATGGTTAGCAGATGTTATTGGTCACATGGTTAGTAGATGGTATTGGTCACATGGTTAGCAGATGTTATTGGTCACATGGTTAGTAGATGTTATTGGTCACATACACATGGTTAGTAGATGTTATTGGTCACATGGTTAGCAGATGTTATTGGTCACATGGTTAGCAGATGTTATTGGTCACATGGTTAGTAGATGTTATTGGTCACATGGTTAGCAGATGTTATTGGTCACATGGTTAGCAGATGTTATTGGTCACATGGTTAGTAGATGTTATTGGTCACATGGTTAGCAGATGTTATTGGTCACATACACATGGTTAGTAGATGTTATTGGTCACATGGTTTGCAGATGTTATTGGTCACATACACATGGTTAGTAGATGTTATTGGTCACATGGTTAGCAGATGTTATTGGTCACAGGGTTAGCAGATGTTAATGGTTACATGGTTAGCAGATGTTATTGGTCACAGGGTTAGCAGATGTTATTGGTCACATGGTTAGCAGACGTTATTGGTCACATACACATGGTTAGTAGATGTTATTGGTCACATACACATGGTTAGTAGATGTTATTGGTCACATGGTTAGCAGATGTTATTGGTCACAGGGTTAGCAGATGTTAATGGTCACATGGTTAGCAGATGTTATTGGTCACAGGGTTAGCAGATGTTATTGGTCACATGGTTAGCAGACGTTATTGGTCACATACACATGGTTAGTAGATGTTATTGCGAGTGTAGCGAAATTTGTGTTCTTCTAAATCCGACTCTGCAGCAATATCTAACAGGTATTATCTTATAAATTCCACAACAAAACCTAATATCTAACAAATTCCACAACAAAACCTAATACACACAATCTAGTAAAGGAATGGGATGAGAATATATAAATATAAAATATATGGATGAGCAATGACAGAGTGGCTAAGATGGAATAGATAGTGAAGAATAGATAGTGTAGGATACAGTATACAGTATATATACATATGAGATGAGTCATTTGAGATATGTAAACAATCTCTCTGTCCCAGCTTTAATGCACCTGTACTGACCTCGCCTTCTGGATGATAGCGGGGTAAACAGGTAGTGGTTTGGGTGGTTATTGTCCTTGATGATCTTTATGGCTCTCCTGTGACATCAGGTGCTGTAGGTGTCCTGGAGGGCAGGCAGTTTGCCCCTGGTGATGCGTTGGGCAGACCGCACCACCCTCTGGATAGGCCTGCGGTTGCGGGCGGTGCAGTTGCCGTACCAGGCGGTGATACAGCCCGACAGGATGCTCTCAATTGTGCACCTTTAAAAGTTAGTGAGGGTTTTCGGTGACAAGCAAAACATTTTCAGCCTCCTGAGGTTGAAGGAGGCGCCTTCTTCACCACACTGTCTATGTGCGTGGACCATTTAAGTTTGTCGGTGATATGTACACAGAGGAACTTAAAACTTCTCCACTGCTGTCCCGTCGATATAGAAGTGGGGGTGCTCCCTCTGCTGTTTCCTAAAGTCCACGATAATCTCTTTTGTTTTGCTGACATAGAGTGAGAGGTTATTTTCCTGACACCACACTCCAAGAGCCGTCATCTCCTCCCTATATACCTGGTCAGTATAGCTACAGTATATAGCTACTGACCCTGGAACTGTCCCTGTATATAGCTACTGACCCTGGAACTGTCCCTGTATATAGCTGCTGACCCTGGAACTGTCCCTGTATATAGCTCCTGACCCTGTCACTGTATATAGCTACTGACCCTGGAACTGTCCCTGTATGTAGCTACTGACCCTGGAACTGTCACTGTATATAGCTACTGACCCTGGAACTGTCCCTGTATATAGCAACTGACCCTGGAACTGACCCTGTATGTAGCTCCTGACCCTGGAACTGTCCCTGTATATAGCAACTGACCCAGGAACTGTCCCTGTATATTGCTGACTTACGTTTGATCTTATTTCTATTGTGTTTAACTTAACTTTTTTTTATGGTACTACTGATATTGATTACTGTGCTGTTGGGAAAGAGCTTGCAAGAAACCCACTGGGTACAACATGAAATCAACAAACCAACAAATCAACAACTGTCACCATGTCATTGGATTTAGGTTAAATGTTGGGTGAAAAGAAATTGGAAATGCCCTTAAATGGATGACTTTTTGCAAACCCAATCAGTTTTCCACTTTGATTCAACGTCATCCCACTGATAGAAACAACAAGGATTCAACCAGTTTTTGCCCAGTGGTACTTTTCACTGTTCTTGTGCACGTGACAAAAGAACTTGAAACTTGTGCTACTTTGTGAATTTGGGATGCATACTTGGACTAAGATGTTAATGTACTAAGATGTTAATGGTCTAAGATGTTAATGGGCTAAGATGTTAATGGTCTAAGATGTTAATAGTCTAAGATATTAATGGACTAAGATGTTAATGGTCTAAGATGTTAATGGGCTAAGATGTTAATGGTCTAAGATGTTAATAGTCTAAGATATTAATGGACTAAGATGTTAATGGTCTAAGATGTTAATGTACTAAAATGTTAATGAGTAAGATGTTAATGGACTAAGATGTTAATGTTCTAAGATATTAATGGTCTAAGATGTTAATAGTCTAAGATATTAATGGACTAAGATGTTAATGGATAATATGTTAATGTACTAAGATGTTAATGGACTAAGATGTTAACCTCTTCAACCTATGGGGGCGCTATGTCATTATTGGATAAAAAAAAACGTGCCCGTTTTAAGCGCAATATTTTGTCACGAAAAGATGCTCGACTATGCATATAATTGGCAGCTTTGGAAAGAACACAATCTGACGTTTCCAAAACTGCAAAGATATTATCTGTGAGTGCCCCAGAACTGATGCTACAGGCGAAACCAAGATGAAACTTCAAACAGGAAATGAGCAGGATTTTTGACGCTCTGTTTTTCATTGTCTCCTTATATGGCTGTGAAAGCGCCACGAATTAGCCTGCCCTTTCTATAGTTTCTCCAAGTTGTCTGCAGCATTGTGACGTATTTGTAGGCATATCATTGGAAGATTGGCCATAAGAAACTACATTTACCAGGGGTCCGCCCGGTGTCCTTTGTTGAAATTGTTGCGTAATCTCCAAGCTGCTCGCATTCATCCATGTGATTGAGACAGAGAGGAGACTTCCAGGAATGATATATCATGAAGAGATATGTGAAAAACACCTTGAGGATTGATTCTAAACAACGTTTACCATGTTTCAGTCGATATTATGGAGTTAATGTGGAAGAAAGTTTGGCGTTTGGATAAATGAATTTTCGGGTTTTTTTGGTAGCCAAACATGACGCAGAAAACGGACCGATTTCTCCTGCACAAATAATCTTTCAGGAAAAACTGAACATTTGCTAGCTAACTGAGAGTCTCCTCATTGAAATCATCAGAAGTTCTTCAAAGGTAAATTATTTTATTTGAATGGTTTTCTGGTTTTGGTGAAAATGTTGCCTGCTGAATGATAACGCTAAATGCTAACGCTAAATGCTAACGCTAAATGCTAACGCTAAATGCTAACGCTAGCTATCAATACTGTTACACAAATGCTTGTTTTGCTATGGTTGAGAAGCATATTTTTGAAAATCTGAGATGACAGTGTTGTTAACAAAAGGCTAAGCTTGAGAGCTAGCATATTGATTTCACTTCATTTGCGATTTTTATGAATAGTTAACGTTGTGTTATGCTAATGAGCTTGCTGATAGATTTACACAATCCTGGATACATTTTTTTTGTTAGCTAAACGTGACGCACAAAATGGAGCGATTTCTCCTAAACAAATAATCTTTCAGGAAAAACTGAACATTTGCTATCTAACTGAGAGTCTCCTCATTGAAAACATCAGAAGTTCTTCAAAGGTAAATTATTTTATTTGAATGGTTTTCTGGTTTTTGTGAAAATGTTGCCTGCTGAATGCTAACGCTAAATGCTATGCTAACGCTAAATGCTGTTACACAAATGCTTGTTTTGCTATGGTTGAGAAGCATATTTTTGAACATCTGAGACGACAGTGTTGTTAACAAAAGGCTAAGCTTGAGAGCTAGCATATTTATTTCATTTCATTTGCGATTTTCATGAATAGTTAACGTTGCGTTATGGAAATGAGCTTGAGGCTGTATTCACGATCCCGGATCCGGGATGGCTCGACGCAAGAAGTTAATGTACTAAGATGTTAATGGATAAGATTTTAATGGACTAATATGTTAATGGTGTAAGATGTTAATGGTTAAGATGTTAATGGACTAAGATGTTAATGGTCTAAGATGTTAATGTACTAAGATGTTAATGGACTAAGATGTTAATGGACTAAGATGTTAATGGTCTAAGATGTTAATGGACTAAGATGTTAATGGTCTAAGATGTTAATGTACTAAGATGTTAATGGTCTAAGATGTTAATGGACTAAAATGTGAATGTACTAAGATGTTAATGGTGTAAGATGTTAATGGTTAAGATGTTAATGGTCTAAGATGTTAATGGACTAATATGTTAATGGTGTAAGATGTTAATGTACTAAGATGTTAATGTACTAAGATGTTAATGGGTAAGATGTTAATGGTTAAGATGTTAATGGTTAAGATGTTAATGTACTAAGATGTTAATGTACTAAGATGTTAATGGGTAAGATGTTAATGGTTAAGATGTTAATGTACTAAGATGTTAATGGGTAAGATGTTAATGTACTAAGATGTCAATGTACTAAGATGTTAATGTACTAAGATGTTAATGGACTAAGATGTTAATGGGTAAGATGTTAATGGATTAAGATGTTAATGGACTAAGATGTTAATGTGCTAAGATGTTAATGTACTAAGATGTTAATGGAAAAGATGTTAATGGTCAAAGATGTTAATGGACTAATATGTTAATGGTGTAAGATGTTAATGGTTAAGATGTCAATGTACTAAGATGTTAATAGTGTAAGATGTTAATGGTTAAGATGTTAATGTACTAAGATGTTAATGGGTAAGATGTTAATGGTTAAGATGTTAATTTACTAAGATGTTAATGGACTAAGATGTTAATGGGTAAGATGTTAATGTGCTAAGATGTTAATGTACTAAGATGTTAATAGATAAGATGTTAATGGATAAGACATTAATGGACTAAGATGTTAATGTACTAAGATGTTAATGGACTAAGATGTTAATGGTCTAAGATGTTAATAACTAAGATGTTAATGTACTAAGATGTTAATGGACTAAAGATGTTAATGGATAAGATGTTAATGGATTAAGATGTTAATGGACTAAGATGTTAATGTACTAAGATGTTAATGGATAAGATGTTAATGGATAAGACATTAATTAATGGACTAAGATGTTAATGTACTAAGATGTTAATGTACTAAGATGTTAATGGCCTAAGATGTTAATGTAGACATTAAATAAGTTGACAATAAAAATGAACAATGGCTTGAATGTACTTGAGTTTAAAATTATTGACACCCTTAGTAAAGATGAGAAAAAAATGACCAAAACAAACAATACAAATACTGAGCTATACTGTATCCTCCAATAAATGTTATTACCTTATACTAATACAATTACTCTGAGAAAGAGATTTTGTTTAACAAGTTTTTATTTTTTTCCTCAAAAAGACGTTGTCAAGATGATTGACATCCTTGTTTTCAATCCCTTTCAATACCTCGCCTTGCAAGGATAACGGCGCTGAGCCTTTTTCTAAAATGTTTTATTAGTTGGAGAACACATTGGGTGGGATCTTAGACAATTCCTCCATACAGAATTTTTACAGATCCTTGATATCCTTCATATGTGCTTATTGACTGCCCTCTTGAAATCAAACCACAGGTTTTTAATGAGTTTCCAGAGATCTCAGTCCAGAGACTGAGATGGCCATTGCAAAATGTTGATTTTGTCTGCCAATCAAACCTTTATTTTGTGGTTTTGATGTGTGCTTGGGGTTATTGTCTTGCTGGAAGATCAACTTGCGACCAAGTTTTCAGCCTCCTGGCAAATGCAACCACGTTTTGAGCTACAATGCCCTGCTATTGGGTAAAGTTAATGACACCGTTGACCTTAACAAAGGTCCCAGTGTCACGTTCTGACCTTTATTTCATGTGTTTTGTATTTAGTTAGTATGGTCAGGGCGTGAGTCGGGTGGGCAGTCTATGTTTGTTTTTCTATGATTTGGGTATTTCTATGTTTCTGCCTAGTATGGTTCTCAATCAGAGGCAGGTGTCATTAGTTGTCTCTGATTGAGAATCATACTTAGGTAGCCTGTGTTTCACTGTGTTTGTGGGTGATTGTTCCTGTCTCTGTGTTTTGCACCAGATAGGGCTGTTTTTGGTTTTCCACGTTTATTGTTTTGTAGTGTTCATGTTTATCTGTTTTTATTAAACATGAATCCATATAACCACGCTGCGTTTTGGTCCTCCTCTACTTTACCACAGGAAAACCCTTACAGAATCACCCACCGCAACAGGACCAAGCAGCGTGGTAACGGGCAACAGCAAAAGCAGCAGCAGGAGAAGGAACAGAGGCAGCAGCAACAGCAGTGGGAGAGGCTGCACTACTTGGAGAAATGGACTTGGGAGGAGATTCTAGATGGGAAAGGACCCTGGGCAGAGCCAGGAGAATATTGCCGCCCCAAGGCCGAGCTGGAGGCAGCAAAAGCAGAGAGGCGGCATTATGAGGAACTAGCACGGCAGAGCGGATGGAAGCCCGAGAGTCAGCCCCAAAAATTTCTTGGGGGGAGGCTCACAGGGAGTATGGCTACGCCAGGTAGGAGACCTGAGCCAACTTCCTGTGGTTACCGGGGGGCTAGAGAGACCGGGCATGCACCGTGTTATGCTGTGGAGCGCACGGTGTCCCCAGTGCGGGTGCACAGCCCGGTGCGGTACATTCCAGCTCCGCGTATCGGCCGGGCTAGAGTGGGCATCGAGCCAAGTGCCATGAAGCCGGCTCTACGCATCTGGTCTCCAGTGCGTCTCCTTGGGCCGGCTTACATGGCACCAGCCTTGCGCACGGTGTCCCCGGTTCGCCTGCATAGCCCAGTGCGGGCTATTCCACCTCGCCGCACTGGCAGGGCGACCGGGACCATTCAACCGGGTAAGGTTGGGCAGGCTCGGTGCTCAAGAGCTCCAGTGCGCCTGCACGGTCCGGTCTATCCGTCACCACCTCCACGCACCAGCCCTCCAGTGGCAGCCCCCCGCACCACGCTGTCTCTCCGGCTCATCCTTACAGAGGCTCCCGCCTGTCCGGCGCCGCCGCCGCCGGAGTCTCCCGCCTGTCCGGCGCCGCCGCCGCCGCCGGAGTCTCCCGCCTGTCCGGCGCCGCCGCCGCCGCCGGAGTCTCCCGCCTGTCCGGCGCCGCCGCCGCCGCCGGAGTCTCCCGCCTGTCCGGCGCCGCCGCCGCCGCCGGAGTCTCCCGCCTGTCCGGCGCCGCCGCCGCCGCCGGAGTCTCCCGCCTGTCCGGCGCCGCCGCCGCCGGAGCCCCTCTGTCCCGAGCCCCTGCCCCTCTGTCCCGAGCCCCTGCCCCTCTGTCCCGAGCCCCTGCCCCTCTGTCCAGTGGGGTCATTGAGAGGGGTTGCCATGGTGAGAAAGCCACGGAGGCGGACAATAAGGCGGACTAAGACAATGGTGAAGTGGGGTCCGCGTCCCGCGCCAGAACCGCCACCGCGGACAGACGCCCACCCAGACCCTCCCCTATAGGTCAAGGTTTTGCGGCCGGAGTCCGCACCTTTGGGGGGGGGTACTGTCACGTTCTGACCTTTATTTCATGTGTTTTGTATTTAGTTAGTATGGTCAGGGCGTGAGTTGGGTGGGCAGTCTATGTTTGTTTTTCTATGATTTGGGTATTTCTATGTTTCTGCCTAGTATGGTTCTCAATCAGAGGCAGGTGTCATTAGTTGTCTCTGATTGAGAATCATACTTAGGTAGCCTGTGTTTCACTGTGTTTGTGGGTGATTGTTCCTGTCTCTGTGTTTTGCACCAGATAGGGCTGTTTTTGGTTTTCCACGTTTATTGTTTTGTAGTGTTCATGTTTATCTGTTTTTATTAAACATGAATCCATATAACCACGCTGCGTTTTGGTCCTCCTCTACTTTACCACAGGAAAACCCTTACACCCAGGAACAAAATAGGGAAGGGAAAGGGAATAAAATCATTCAATTCAGTTGCACAACTGAATGTTTTCAACCGAAATGTGTCTTTCACATTTAACCTCTGAATGAGAGAGGTGCGAGGGGGCTGCCTTAATCGATGTCCACGTCATCGGCTCCAGGTAAGCAGTTGTTGTTGGGGAGTAACTGGCTTGCTCAAGGGCAGAAGGTAGATTTTTACAACTTGCCGGCTTTCGATTACTGGTTCAACGCTCTTAACCGCTAGGCTACCTGCAACCCAATAACATTAAAGATCCAACCACCATATTTTACAGTAGGTAATTACTGGTTCAACGCTCTTAACCGCTAGGCTACCTGCCACCCAATAACATTAAAGATCCAACCACCATATTTTACAGTAGGTATGGGATTCTTTCCTGTTCATGCATTCTCATTTCGACGCTAAACCCAACACCACCGGTGTGCGTGGCCAAAGAGCTCTATGTTCATGTCATCTCAACAAAGCACCAGTTCCTATTGAAGTGCCAATGCCATGGAGCAGCCTCATGTGTTGGATGACATGAATATAGAGGTCTTTGGCCACGCACACCAGTGGTGGGTTTGGCATGGAAGTGAGAATGCATATTGAAAAGGTGTTAACACTGGTGTCAATAATTTTGACCGCTACCTTTGAGAGAAAAAAACAACATTACTTTGCCAAATAACATCTCTTTCTATGAGCAATTGTATTCAGGACCGACGCTGGAGAAGAAAAGCAGGTACGGGGAGTTGAATATTTAATGTGGAATAGACATCGAACAGGACAGAGACGGCATCAGAACCGGGTATACAAAGACCAACTAACATTAATCCTGAAGCAGGGAACAGACAGAACAGACCTGTAATGACACAGGTGATTGAGTCCAGGTGAGTCGAATGATTGCTGATAATGGTGGCAGGAGTGTATAATGCTGTAAGGGATTTCTTCCATTGACGGAGAGGCGGACCAAAGCGCAGCGTGGTTGTTTTGATTCATGTTTTAATAAATCACTTCACATGAACAAACTAACAAAAACAAGAACAGTGAAAACCCAAAACAGTCCTATCTGGTGCAAAGACAGAGACAGGAACAAAGAAAATAAAGGTCAGAACGTGACAAATGCTGGGTAGCCTTGCGCCTTTGAGTGGCAGGGAGGGTGAGCGTGAGCAGACGTGACAGTATTAGTGTAAAATAATATAATTTCCCCATTTTTTTTTTTGAGAATACAATAAAGCCCAGTATTTGAATAATTTATTTTACACAGTCATTTTTACTTTATCATGGATGTCAATAATTTCTGCCGACACTGTATGTAGTATGTGTAGTTTGAGCTCGGTGTATGAATGGGTATATGATAATACAATGTTTACCATGGCCTGGCTAGTCTAGCGGTAGTGCTGCAGCCTCCAGCAAGTCTGTGGTGTCAGCGTGGGTTAGAATCTGGTCTACTGTCCCATTTTGACACAACCTTTATCTATTATCCCCATCATCATGCTCTCTCACTATCTTCTCAATGAAGTCACAACATACGTACCTTAAAAACAATGATGATATCATTCTATTATAATATCTTTCAATATCACTATTTTCTCTCCTGCAATGTAGGCTGCATTACTGATGGTCATTACTGGCTCTGAGTAAAGCTGGTCATTACTGGCTCTGAGTAAAGCTGGTCATTACTGGCTCTCAGTAAAGCTGGTCATTACTGGCTCTGAGTAAAGCTGGTCATTACTGGCTCTGAGTAAAGCTGGTCATTACTGCCTCTGAGTAAAGCTGGTCATTACTGGCTCTGAGTAAAGCTGGTCATTACTGGCTCTGAGTAAAGCTGGTCATTACTGGCTCTGAGTATTGATGGTCATTACTGGCTCTGAGTAAAGCTGGTCATTACTGGCTCTGAGTAAAGCGGGTCATTACTGGCTCTGAGTAAAGCGGGTCATTACTGGCTCTGAGTAAAGCTGGTCATTACTGGCTCTGAGTATTGATGGTCATTACTGGCTCTGAGTATTGATGGTCATTACTGGCTCTGAGTATTGATGGTCATTACTGGCTCTGAGTAAAGCGGGTCATTACTGGCTCTGAGTAAAGCGGGTCATTACTGGCTCTGAGTAAAGCGGGCCATTACTGGCTCTGAGTAAAGCGGGTCATTACTGGCTCTGAGTATTGATGGTCATTACTAGCTCCGAGTATTGCTGGTCATTACAGGCTCCGAGTATTGCTGGTCATTACAGGCTCTTGTGTTCCTATTTCATCAGGCTGATCCCCTCTTATGACCATTGTGTTAATTAACAGTCTATATGGATAATCCATCATTATCATACCACCCAACTAAACCATACCCTCTTAAATTGTTGAAACGATTGTTGTGAGGCCAATCAGGGAATCAGCCAATTAGTGACAATCATCCTCCAGTCTACGAGTCCTCAGCTACTCGGTTGACAGTTTATTTCTAATTTAATTGGCCATTTTTAGAGAAGCTGTAGAGGAAAAATATAATCCGTATTAGCATATTTTGAAATCAGTAACTTCTCAAAATGTTACTCAAGGACAGTAATCCTTAGACAGCGAAGATGTGGGGGGGCCGCTGTCGTGCCTCCGATGGCTTTCATGGTGTTATGGTTTCAGCAGTTCTTTCAATTAACTTAGTTCCTCATTAGAGCTAATAGGAGATCCTTCACTGTGTTACAGATAGGGTCTAATTATCCTGGCGAAGGACGACTCTGCCTGTGTCCCAAAATGGCACCCTATTCCCTACACGGTGCACTACTTTTGAACAGGGCCTATAGGGATCAGAAGTCATGCGCTATGTAGGGAATAGGTTTACACATTCACTTCAGTACATTTCGTAGTGTACAGTATATAATGTATGTTCCTACTGTGTTTCATAGTATTTGTAGTTACTGTGTACATTTCCAAACATGACTATTTTCCTAATTTTACTGCTTCTTGTGTATATTTTTCATAATGTGCACTTGCAAGTAAGCATTTCACTGTACCGTTGACACTCTGCATCCTTTGCATGTGACCAATAAACTTTGATTTGAGGGGCACAATCTGTTTGCCTGAGAGATGGGGAACGAGAGAGGGCAGACGTACAATTTTATGTATACAGTAAGTATTTCAGGCATTATGTACAAGCATTTCAGGCTTTACTTAGTTTGACATTGTATGTCATTTAGCAGATCACATCAAATCAAATGTATTTATATAGGCCTTCGTACATCAGCTGATATCTCAACTGGGGAGTTTTTCAATATATATTTATTTTCAACGAAATGAAGCTAAGCACATGCAAAATCGTAGAGGAAAACCTGGTTCTGCTTTCCACCAGAAACTGAGAGATAAATTCACCTTTCAATAACCAGAAACACAACGTCAAATCTAGATTGGAATTGCTTACCAAGAAGACAGTGAATGTTCCTGAGTGGCCGAGTTACAGTTTTCACTTAAATCTACTTGAAGGTCTATGGCAAGACCTGAATGTGGTTGTCTAGCAATGATCAACAACAAATTTGACAGAGGTCGAACAATTTTGAAAATAATAATGGGCAAATGTTGTACCATCCAGTGTAATGCTCTTAGAGACTTACCCAGAAAGCTGTAATCAATGCCAAAGGTGCTGAGTCGATACTACAAAGTATCGACTCATGGGTATGAATACTTATGTAAATGAGATATATTCTGTATTAAATTTTTTTTAAACACACAAAAAAACTTCTAAAACCATATTTTAGAATTGCTACCGAGTTTACAATGGTGCCGGAGGGGACAGCTGCCGTTTTACGGGCTACTAACCAATTGTGCTTTTATGCACGTTTTTGTTGCATAGTTTGTAACTTATTTTGTACAGAATGTTGCTGCCACGGTCTCTTAAGACCGAAAAGAGCTTCTGGATATCAGAACAACCATTAGTCACCTAGAACTGGACAAAGATTTTTCTTTAATGAGTCCGATGCGAAGGATATACTGTTTCTCTGAGACCAGACCCAAATTCCCCCCGTAATTCGGCGTGAAGAAAAGAAGGAGGTACAGGAGGGCGGAGATCAGGGTGCCTTGTGAGAATTTAACGGCGAGTGGGTACCCAGCCTATACCATCCGTTCTATTGGCCAGTGTGGAAACTGAATGAGCTACGTTCAAGACTATCCTACCAACGGGTCATTAAAAACTGAGTTGTGGCTGAACGGATAATATACAGTTGCCTGGGTTTTCCACCGGCAGGATAGAACTGCTGCGTCCGGTAAGACAAGGGGTGGTGGTGTCTATCTATTTGTCTATTACAGCTGGTGCGCAATGTCTAGTACTAAGGAAGTCTCGAGGTATTAAAATCAAATCAAATCAAATCAAATCAAATTTTATTTGTCACATACACATGGTTAGCAGATGTTAATGCGAGTGTAGCGAAATGCTTGTGCTTCTAGTTCCGACAATGCAGTGATAACCAACAAGTAATCTAACTAACAATTCTAAAACTACTGTCTTATACACAGTGTAAGGGGATAAAGAATATGTACATAAGGATATATGAGTGAGTGATGGTACAGAGCAGCAAACAGTAGATGGTATCGAGTACAGTATATACATATGAGATGAGTATGTAGACAAAGTAAACAAAGTGGCATAGTTAAAGTGGCTAGTGATACATGTATTACATAAGGATGCAGTCGATGATGTAGAGTACAGTATATACGTATGCATATGAGATGAATAATGTAGGGTAAGTAACATTATATAAGGTAGCATTGTTTAAAGTGGCTAGTGATATATTTACATCATTTCCCATCAATTCCCATTATTAAAGTGGCTGGAGTTGGGTCAGTGTCAATGACAGTGTGTAGGCAGCAGCCACTCAATGGTGGCTGTTTAACAGTCTGATAGCCTTGAGATAGAAGCTGTTTTTCAGTCTCTCAGTCCCAGCTTTGATGCACCTGTACTGACCTCGCCTTCTGGATGATAGCGGGGTGAACAGGCAGTGGTTCGGGTGGTTGATGTCCTTGATGATCTTTATGGCCTTCCTGTAACATCGGGTGGTGTAGGTGTCCTGGAGGGCAGGTAGTTTGCCCCCGGTGATGCGTTGTGCAGACCTCACTACCCTCTGGAGAGCCTTACGGTTGAGGGCGGAGCAGTTGCCGTACCAGGCGGCTGATACAGCCCGCCAGGATGCTCTCGATTGTGCATCTGTAGAAGTTCGTGAGTGCTTTTGGTGACAAGCCGAATTTCTTCAGCCTCCTGAGGTTGAAGAGGCGCTGCTGCGCCTTCTTCACGACGCTGTCATTGTGAGTGGACCAATTCAGTTTGTCTGTGATGTGTATGCCGAGGAACTTAAAACTTGCTACCCTCTCCACTACTGTTCCATCGATGTGGATAGGGGGGTGTTCCCTCTGCTGTTTCCTGAAGTCCACAATCATCTCCTTAGTTTTGTTGACGTTGAGTGTGAGGTTATTTTCCTGACACCACACTCCGAGGGCCCTCACCTCCTCCCTGTAGGCCGTCTCGTCGTTGTTGGTAATCAAGCCTACCACTGTTGTGTCGTCCGCAAACTTGATGATTGAGTTGGAGGCGTGCGTGGCCACGCAGTCGTGGGTGAACAGGGAGTACAGGAGAGGGCTCAGAACGCACCCTGTGGGGCCCCGTGTTGAGGATCAGCGGGAGGAGATGTTGTTGCCTACCCTCACCACCTGGGGCGGCCCGTCAGGAAGTCCAGTACCCAGTTGCACAGGGCGGGTCGAGACCCAGGGTCTCGAGCTTGATGACGAGCTTGAGGGTACTATGGTGTTGAATGCCGAGCTGTAGTCGATGAACAGCATTCTCACATAGGTATTCCTCTTGTCCAGGTGGGTTAGGGCAGTGTGCAGTGTGGTTGAGATTGCATCGTCTGTGGACCTATTTGGGCGGTAAGCAAATTGGAGTGGGTCTAGGGTGTCAGGTAGGGTGGAGGTGATATGGTCCTTGACTAGTCTCTCAAAGCACTTCATGATGACGGAAGTGAGTGCTACGGGCGGTAGTCGTTTAGCTCAGTTACCTTAGCTTTCTTGGGAACAGGAACAATGGTGGCCCTCTTGAAGCATGTGGGAACAGCAGACTGGTATAGGGATTGATTGAATATGTCCGTAAACACACCGGCCAGCTGGTCTGCGCATGCTCTGAGGGCGCGGCTGGGGATGCCGTCTGGGCCTGCAGCCTTGCGAGGGTTAACACGTTTAAATGTCTTACTCACCTCGGCTGCAGTGAAGGAGAGACCGCATGTTTTCGTTGCAGGCCGTGTCAGTGGCACTGTATTGTCCTCAAAGCGGGCAAAAAAGTTATTTAGTCTGCCTGGGAGCAAGACATCCTGGTCCGTGACTGGGCTGGGTTTCTTCTTGTAGTCCGTGATTGACTGTAGACCCTGCCACATACCTCTTGTGTCTGAGCCATTGAATTGAGATTCCACTTTGTCTCTGTACTGACGCTTAGCTTGTTTAATAGCCTTGCAGAGGGAATAGCTGCATTGTTTATATTCGGACATGTTACCAGACACCTTGCCCTGATTAAAAGCAGTGGTTCGCGCTTTCAGTTTCACGCGAATGCTGCCATCAATCCACGGTTTCTGGTTTGGGAATGTTTTTATCGTTGCTATGGGAACGACATCTTCGACGCACGTTCTAATGAACTCGCACACCGAATCAGCGTATTCGTCAATATTTTCATCTGACGCAATACGAAACATGTCCCAGTCCACGTGATGGAAGCAGTCTTGGAGTGTGGAGTCAGCTTGGTCTGACCAGCGTTGGACAGACCTCAGCGTGGGAGCCTCTTGTTTAAGTTTCAACAAAATGGAGTCGTGGTCAGCTTTTCCGAAAGGGGGGCGGGGCAGGGCCTTATATGCGTCATGAAGTTAGAGTAACAATGATCCAAGGTTTTACCACCCCTGGTTGCGCAATCGATATGCTGATAAAATTTAGGGAGTCTTGTTTTCAGATTAGCTTTGTTAAAATCCCCAGCTACAATGAATGCAGCCTCCGGATAAATGGTTTCCAGTTTGCAAAGAGTTAAATAAAGTTCGTTCAGAGCCATCGATGTGTCTGCTTGGGGGATATATACGGCTGTGATTATAATCGAAGAGAATTCTCTTGGAAGATAATGCGGTCTACATTTGATTGTGAGGAATTCTAAATCAGGTGAACAGAAGGATTTGAGTTCCTGTATGTTTCCTTCATCACACCATGTCTCGTTAGTCATGAGGCATACGCCCCCGCCGCTCTTCTTACCAGAAAGATGTTTGTTTCTGTCGGCGCGATGCGTGGAGAAACCCGTTGGCTGCACCGCATCGGATAGCGTCTTCCCAGTAAGCCATGTTTCCGTGAAGCAGAGAACATTGCAGTCTCTGATGTCCCTCTGGAATGCTACCCTTGCTCGGATTTCATCAACCTTGTTGTCAAGAGACTGGACATTGGCAAGAAGAATGCTGGGGAGTGGTGCGCAATGTGCCCTTGTCCGGAGTCTGACCAGAAGACCGCTACGTTTCCCTCTTTTTCGGAGTCGTTTTCTTGGGTCGCTGCATGCGATCCATTCCGTTGTCCTGTTTGTAAGGCAGAACACAGGATCCGCGTCGCGGAAAACATATTCTTGGTCGTACTGATGGTGAGTTGACGCTGATCTTATATTCAGTAGTTCTTCTCGACTGTATGTAATGAAACCTAAGATGACCTGGGGTACTAATATAAGAAATAACACGTAAAAAAACAAAAAACTGCATAGTTTCCTAGGAACGCGAAGCGAGGCGGCCATCTCTGTCGGCGCCGGAAGTGTGTGTATTACTCACCTAAGGTAGAGTACCTCATGATTGTCACGCCCTGACCATAGTTTGCTTTGTATGTTTATATATTTTGTTTGGTCAGGGTGTGATCTGAGTGGGCATTCTATGTTGTATGTCTAGTTTGTCTGTTTCTGTGTTTGGCCTGATATGGTTCTCAATCAGAGGCAGGTGTTAGTCATTGTCTCTGATTGGGAACCATATTTAGGTAGCCTGTTTTGTCATTGTGGGTTGTGGGTGATTGTCTATGTTATGTTGCTTGTTAGCACAGTGTTTTGATTAGCGTCACGGTTGTCACTTTGTTGTTTTGTAGTGTTCAGTTTTTCCCATTAAAATGACGAACACTTACCACGCCGCATCTTGGTCCTCCTCTCTATCTCCAGACGACATCCGTGACAATGATAAGCTGTAGACCACACTATCAACCAAGAGAGTTTTCATCTATATATTTTGTAGCCATCTATTTACCACCACAAAACGATTCTGGCACTAAGACCGCACTCAATGAGATACAATGAGTTACAAGTAAAAACTAAAGCAGGAAGTACCAGTGACTCCCTCAATACGGAAGTGGTCAGATGACGCGGATGCTACGCTACTGGACTGTGTTGCTAGCACAGACTGGAATATGTTCCAGGATTCATCCAATGGCATTGAGGAGCATACCACCTCAGTCACCAGCTTTATCAATAAATGCATCAACGATGTCATCCCCACAGTAACCGTACGTACATATCCCAACCAGAAGCCATAGATTATAGGCAACATCCGCACCGGGCTAAAGGCTAGAGCTGCCGCCTTCAAGGAACAGGACACTAATCCGGACGCTTATAAGACATCCCGCAATGCCCTCAGATGAACGATCAAACTGGCAGTGTCAACTAAGATGGAATCCTACTACACCGGCTCTGAAGCTCGTTGGATGTGGTAGGGTTTGAAAAATATTACGGTCTACAATGGGAAACCCAGCTGTGAGCTGCCCAGTGACACAAGCCTACCAGACGAGCTAAATGCTTTTAATGCTCACTTCGAGGCAAGCAACACTGAAGCATGCATGAGAGCACCAGCTGTTCCAGATGACTGTGTAATCATGCTCTTCATAGCCAATGTGAGCAAGACATTTAAACAGGTCAACATTCACAAAACTAGGGGGGCTAGACGGATTACAAGGACGTGTACTCAAAGCATGCGCGGGCCAACTGTCAAGTGTCTTCACTGACATTTTCAACCTCTCCCTGACCAAGTCTGTAATACATACATGTTTCAAGCAAACCATCATAGTCCCTGTGCCCGAGAAAGCGAAAGTAACCTGCCTAAATGATTACCGCCCCGTACCACTCATGTCGGTAGCAAGTCCTTTGAAAAGCTGGTCATGGCTCACATCAACACCATGATGCCGGAAACCCTAGACACACTCCAATTTGCATACAGCCCCAACAGATCCACAGATGATCTTATCTAAATCGCACTCCACACTGCCCTTTCCCACCTGGATCAAAGGAACACCTATGGGAGAATGCTGTTCATTGACTACAGCAAAGTGTTCAACACCATAGGGCCCACAAAGTTCATCACTAAGCTAAGGACCGTGGGACCAAACACCTCCCTCTGCAACTAGATCCTGGACTTCCTGATTGGCCGCCCCCAGGTGGTAAGGGTAGGTAACAACACATCTGCCATGCTGATCTTCAACACGGGGGCCCCTCAGGGTTGCATGCTTTGTCCCCTCCTTTACTCCCTGTTCACCCACGACTGAGTGGCCAAGCACAACTCCAACACCATCATTAAGTTTGCTGACGACACAACAGTGAGCCTGATTACGGCTAACGATGATACAGCCTATAGAGAGGTGGTCAGAGACCTTGCCGGGTGGTGCCAGGACAACAACCTCTCCCTCAATGTGAGCAAGACAAAGGAGCTGATCATGGACTACTGGAAAAGGAGGGCTGAACAGCTCTCTCTCTCTCTCTGCCTCCCTTCCTCCCCCTCTCTCTCTCTCTCTCTCTCTCTCTCTCTCTCTCGCTCTCTCTCTGTTGTATCCTCTCTCTGCCTCCCTTCCTCCCTCTCTCTCTCTCTCTCTCTCTTACTCTCTCTCTCTCTCTCTCTCTCTCTCTCTCTCTCTGTTGTATCCTCTCTCTGCCTCCCTTCCTTTCCTCCCCTCTCCTCTCTCTCTCTCTCTCTCTCTCTCTCTCTCTCTGTTGTATTCTCTCTCTCTGCCTCCCTTCCTCTCTCTCGCTCTTTTGTATACTCTCTCTCTCTGCCTCCCTTCCTCTCTCTCTCTCTCTCTCTCTCTCTCTCTCAATTCAATTCAATTCAATTCAATTCAAGGGGCTTTATTGGCATGGGAAACATGTGTTAACATTGCCAAAGCAAGTGAGGTAGATAATATACAAAAGTGAAATAAACAATAACAATTAACAGTAAACATTACACATACAGAAATGTCAAAACAATGAAGACATTACAAATGTCATATTATACATATATATATATATATATACAGTGTTGTAACAATGTACAAATGGTTAAAGAACACAAGGGAAAATAAATACGCATAAATATGGGTTGTACTGGGGCTCTGTGGGGTGTGTTTGTGAACAGAGCCCCAGGACCAGCTTGCTTAGGGGACATTTCTCCAGGTTCATCTCTCTGTAGGTGATGGCTTTGTTATGGAAGGTTTGGGAATCGCATCCCTTTAGGTGGTTGTAGAATTTAACAGCTCTTTTCTGGATTTTGATCATTAGTGGGTATGGGCCTAATTCTGCTCTGCATGCATTATTTGGTGTTCTATGTTGTTCTACGTTGTACACGGAGGATATTTTTGCAGAATTCTGTATGCAGAGTCTCAATTTGGTGTTTGACCCATTTTGTGAAGCCTTGGTTGGTGAGCGGACCCCAGACCTCACAACCGTAAAGGGCAATGGGCTCTATGACTGATTCAAGTATTTTTAGCCAAATCCTAATTGGTATGTTGAAATTTATGTTCCTTTTGATGGCATAGAATGCCCTTCTTGCCTTGTCTCTCAGATCGTTACATTTACATTACATTTAAGTCATTTAGCAGACACTCTTATCCAGAGCGACTTACAAATTGGTGCATTCACCTTATGACATCCAGTGGAACAGTAGTGCATCTAAATCTTTTTTAAGGGGGGGGTGAGAGGGATTACTTTATCCTATCCTAGGTATTCCTTAAAGAGGTGGGGTTTCAGGTGTCTCCGGAAGGTGGTGATTGACTCCGCTGTCCTGGCGTCGTGAGGGAGTTTGTTCCACCATTGGGGGGCCAGAGCAGCGAACAGTTTTGACTGGGCTGAGCAGGAACTGTACTTCCTCAGTGGTAGGGAGGCGAGCAGGCCAGAGGTGGATGAACGCAGTGCCCTTGTTTGGGTGTAGGGCCTGATCAGAGCCTGGAGGTACTGAGGTGCCGTTCCCCTCACAGCTCCGTAGGCAAGCACCATGGTCTTGTAGCGGATGCGAGCTTCAACTGGAAGCCAGTGGAGAGAGCGGAGGAGCGGGGTTGACGTGAGAGAACTTGGGAAGGTTGAACACCAGACGGGCTGCGGCGTTCTGGATGAGTTGTAGGGGTTTAATGGCACAGGCAGGGAGCCCAGCCAACAGCGAGTTGCAGTAATCCAGATGGGAGATGACAAGTGCCTGGATTAGGACCTGCGCCGCTTCCTGTGTGAGGCAGGGTCGTACTCTGCGGATGTTGTAGAGCATGAACCTACAGGAACGGGCCACCGCCTTGATGTTAGTTGAGAACGACAGGGTGTTGTCCAGGATCACGCCAAGGTTCTTAGCGCTCTGGGAGGAGGACACAATGGAGTTGTCAACCGTGATGGCGAGATCATGGAACGGGCAGTCCTTCCCCGGGAGGAAGAGCAGCTCCGTCTTGCCGAGGTTCAGCTTGAGGTGGTGATCCGTCATCCATACTGATATGTCTGCCAGACATGCAGAGATGCGAATCGCCACCTAGTCATCAGAAGGGGGAAAGGAGAAGATTAATTGTGTGTCGTCTGCATAGCAATGATAGGAGAGACCATGTGAGGTTATGACAGAGCCAAGTGACTTGGTGTATAGCGAGAATAGGAGAGGGCCTAGAACAGAGCCCTGGGGGACACCAGTGGTGAGAGCACGTGGTGTGGAGACGGATTCTCGCCACGCCACCTGGTAGGAGCGACCTGTCAGGTAGGACGCAATCCAAGCGTGGGCCGCGCCGGAGATGCCCAACTCGGAGAGGGTGGGAGAGGAGGATCTGATGGTTCACAGTATCGAAGGCAGCCGATAGGTCTAGAAGGATGAGAGCAGAGGAGAGAGAGTTAGCTTTAGCAGTGCGGAGCGCCTCCGTGATACAGAGAAGAGCAGTCTCAGTTGAATGACTAGTCTTGAAACCTGACTGATTTGGATCAAGAAGGTCATTCTGAGAGAGATAGCGGGAGAGCTGGCCAAGGACGGCACGTTCAAGAGTTTTGGAGAGAAAAGAAAGAAGGGATACTGGTCTGTAGTTGTTGACATCGGAGGGATCGAGTGTAGGTTTTTTCAGAAGGGGTGCAACTCTCGCTCTCTTGAAGACGGAAGGGACGTAGCCAGCGGTCAGGGATGAGTTGATGAGCGAGGTGAGGTAAGGGAGAAGGTCTCCGGAAATGGTCTGGAGAAGAGAGGAGGGGATAGGGTCAAGCGGGCAGGTTGTTGGGCGGCCGGCCGTCACAAGACGCGAGATTTCATCTGGAGAGAGAGAGGAGAAAGAGGTCAGAGCACAGGGTAGGGCAGTGTGAGCAGAACCAGCGGTGTCGTTTGACTTAGCAAACGAGGATCGGATGTCGTCGACCTTCTTTTCAAAATGGTTGACGAAGTCATCTGCAGAGAGGGAGGAGGGGGGGGGGAGGATTCAGGAGGGAGGAGAAGGTTGCAAAGAGCTTCCTAGGGTTAGAGGCAGATGCTTGGAATTTAGAGTGGTAGAAAGTGGCTTTAGCAGCAGAGAGAGAAGAGGAAAATGTAGAGAGGAGGGAGTGAAAGGATGTCAGGTCCGCAGGGAGGCGAGTTTTCCTCCATTTCCGCTCGGCTGCCGGAGCCGCTCGGCTGCCGGAGCCCTGTTCTGTGAGCTCGCAATGAGTCGTCGAGCCACGGAGCGGGAGGGGAGGACCGAGCCGGCCTGGAGGATAGGGGACATAGAGAGTCAAAGGATGCAGAAAGGGAGGAGAGGAGGGTTGAGGAGGCAGAATCAGGAGATAGGTTGGAGAAGGTTTGAGCAGAGGGAAGAGATGATAGGATGGAAGAGGAGAGAGTAGCGGGGGAGAGAGAGCGAAGGTTGGGACGGCGCGATACCATCCGAGTAGGGGCAGTGTGGGAAGTGTTGGATGAGAGCGAGAGGGAAAAGGATACAAGGTAGTGGTCGGAGACTTGGAGGGGAGTTGCAATGAGGTTAGTGGAAGAACAGCATCTAGTAAAGATGAGGTCGAGCGTATTTCCTGCCTTGTGAGTAGGGGGGGAAGGTGAGAGGGTGAGGTCAAAAGAGGAGAGGAGTGGAAAGAAGGAGGCAGAGAGGAATGAGTCAAAGGTAGACGTGGGGAGGTTAAAGTCGCCCAGAACTGTGAGAGGTGAGCCGTCCTCAGGAAAGGAGCTTATCAAGGCATCAAGCTCATTGATGAACTCTCCGAGGGAACCTGGAGGGCGATAAATGATAAGGATGTTAAGCTTGAAAGGGCTGGTAACTGTGACAGCATGGAATTCAAAGGAGGCGATAGACAGATGGGTAAGGGGAGAAAGAGAGAATGACCACTTGGGAGAGATGAGGATCCCGGTGCCACCACCCCGCTGACCAGAAGCTCTCGGGTGTGCGAGAACACGTGGGCAGACGAAGAGAGAGCAGTAGGAGTAGCAGTGTTGTCTGTGGTGATCCATGTTTCCGTCAGTGCCAAGAAGTCGAGGGACTGGAGGGAGGCATAGGCTGAGATGAACTCTGCCTTGTTGGCCGCAGATCGGCAGTTCCAGAGGCTACCGGAGACCTGGAACTCCACGTGGGTCGTGCACGCTGGGACCACCAGATTAGGGTGCCCGCGGCCACGCGGTGTGGAGCGTTTGTATGGTCTGTGCAGAGAGGAGAGAACAGGGATAGACAGACACATAGTTGACAGGCTACACAAGAGGCTACGCTAATGCAAAGGAGATTGGAATGACAAGTGGACTACACGTCTCGAGTGTTCAGAAAGTTGCTTACGTAGCAAGAATCTTATTGACTAAAATGATTAAAATGATACAGTACTGCTGAAATAGGCTAGCTGGCAGAGGCTGCGTTGTTGACTATGTAGGCTAGCTGGCAGTGGCTGCGTTGTTGACACTACACTAATCAAGTCGTTCCGTTGAGTGTAATAGTTTCTACTGTGCTGCTATTCGGGGCTAGCTGGCTAGCTAGCAGTGTTGATTACGTTACGTTGCATTAAAAGAACGACAATAGCTGGCTAGCTAACCTAGGAAATCGCTCTAGACTACACAATTATCTTTGATACAAAGACGGCTATGTAGCTAGCTATGTAGCTAGCTACGATCAAACAAATCAAGCCGTTGTACTGTAATGAAATGAAATGAAAAATGTGATACTACCTGTGGAGCGAAGCGAAATGCGACCGGATTGTTGAGTGCGGAAGTTCTGTTCGGTAGACGTTGGCTAGCTGTTGGCTAGCTAGCAGTGTAATCACTCTAAAACTACACACTCTAAACTACACAATTATCTTGGATACGAAGACAGCAAAGACAACTATGTAGCTAGCTAACACTACACTAATCAAGTCGTTCAGTTGAGTGTAATAGTTGTGCTGCTAATCGGTAGACGGTGGACTAGCTAACGGTGGACGTTAGCTAGCTGGCTAGCTGCAGGGCAGTGTAGACTGCGTTAGGCGACGAAATACGATAATTACGCAATTATCTATGATACAAAGACGGCTATGTAGCTAGCTAAGAAGAAATTTCTAAGATTAGACAAATCAAACCGTTGTACTATAATGAAATGTAATGAAATGTAATACTACCTGCGGACCGAGTGCAGATGCGACCGCTCGCTCCAACCCGGAAGAGTATTCACAGCTTTGTGGAAGTTACCTGTGAAGCTGATGTTTAGGCCAAGGTATGTATAGTTTTTTGTGTGCTCTAGGGCAACAGTGTCTAGATGGAATTTGTATTTGTGGTCCTGGCGACTGACCTTTTTTTTTTGGAACACCATTATTTTGGTTTTACTGAGATTTACTGTCGGGGCCCAGGTCTGACAGAATCTGTGCAGAAGATCTAGGTGCTGCTGTAGGCCCTCCTTAGTTGGTGACAGAAGCACCAGATCATCAGCAAACAGTAGACATTGGACTTCAGATTCTAGCAGGGTGAGGCCGGGTGCTGCAGACTTTTCTAGTGCCCGCGCCAATTCGTTGATATATATGTTGAAGAGGGTGGGGCTTAAGCTGCATCCCTGTCTCACCCCACGACCCTGTGTGAAGAAATGTGTGTGTTTTTTTGCCAATTTTAACAGCACACTTGTTGTTTGTGTACATGGATTTTATCATGTCGTATGTTTTACCCCCAACACCACTTTCCATCAATTTGTATAGCAGACCCTCGTGCCAAATTGAGTCGAAGGCTTTTTTGAAATCAACAAAGCATGAGAAGACTTTGTTTTGGTTTGGTTTGTTTGGTTGTCAATTAGGGTGTGCAGGGTGAATACATGGTCTGTTGTACGGTAATTTGGTAAAAAGCCAATTTTACATTTGCTCAGTACATTGATTTCGCTAAGGAAATGTACGAGTCTGCTGTTAATGATAATGCAGAGGATTTTCTCAAGGTTACTGTTGACGCATATCCCATGGTAGTTATCCCACGCATATCCCATCCACTTTTGTGGATTGGGGTGATCAGTCCTTGGTTCCAAATATTGGGGAAGATGCCAGAGCTAAGGATGATGTTAAAGAGTTTTAGTATAGCCAATTGGAATTTGTTGTCTGTATATTTGATCATTTCATTAAGGATACCATCAACACCACAGGCCTTTTTGGGCTGGAGGGTTTTTGTTTTGTCCTGTAACTCATTCATGGTAATTGGAGAATCCAGTGGGTTCTGGTAGTCTTTAATAGTTGATTCTAATATTTGTAATTGATCTTGTATATGTTTTTGCTCTTTATTCTTTGTTATAGAGCCAAAAAGATTGGATAAGTGGTTTACCCATACATCTCCATTTTGGATAGATCATTCTTTGTGTTGTTGTTTGTTTAGTGTTTTCCAATTTTCCCAGAAGTGGTTAGAGTCTATGGATTCGTCAATTACATTGAGCTGATTTCTGACGTGCTGTTCCTTCTTTTTCCGTAGTGTATTTCTGTATTGTTTTAGTGATTCACCATAGTGAAGGTGTAGACTCAGGTTTTCCGGGTCTCTATGTTTTTGGTTGGACAGGTTTCTCAATTTCTTTCTTAGATTTTTGCATTCTTCATCAAACCATTTGTCATTATTGTTCATTTTCTTCGGTTTTCTAGTTGAGATTTTTAGATTTGATAGGGAAGCTGAGAGGTCAAATATACTGTTAAGATTTTCTACTGCCAAGTTTACACCTTCACTATTGCAGTGAAACATTTTACTCAGGAAATTGTCTAGAAGGGATTGAATTTGTTGTTGTCTAATTGTTTTTTGGTAGGTTTCCAAACTGCATTCCTTCCATCTATAGCATTTCTTAATGTTTCTCAGTTCCTTTGGCTTTGATGCCTCGTGATTGAGTATTGCTCTGTTCAAGTAGACTGTGATTTTGCTGTGATCTGATAGGGGTGTCAGTGGACTGTGAACGCTCTGAGAGACTCTGGGTTGAGGTCAGTGATAAAGGAGTCTACAGTACTACTGCCAAGAGATGAGCTATGGGTGTACCTACCATAGGAGTCCCCTCGAAGCCTACCATTGACTATGTACATACCCAGCGTGCGACAGAGCTGCAGGAGTTGTGACCCGTTTTTGTTTGTTATGTTGTCATAGTTGGGGCATATGTGGGGGGGAGTGCTGTCACCTGCAGGCAGGTGTTTGTCCCCCTGTGTGCTGAGGGTGTCAGGTTCTTGTCCGGTTCTGGCATTTAGGTCGCCACAGACTAGTACATGTCCCTGGGCCTGGAAATGATTGATTTCCCCCTCCAGGATGGAGAAGCTGTCTTCATTAAAGTATGGGGATTCTAGTGGGGGGATATAGGTAGCACACAGGAGGACATTTTTCTCTG
>NC_088424.1:44698224-44703224 GCF_034236695.1 Oncorhynchus nerka | reverse complement strand
ACTGAGCAAATGTCAAACTGGCTTTTTACCAAACTACTGTACAACAGACCATGTATTCACCCTGCACACCCTAATTGACAACCAAACAAACCAAAACAAAGGCAAAGTCTTCTCATGCTTTGTTGATTTCAAAAAAGCCTTCGACTCAATTTGGCATGAGGGTCTGCTATACAAATTGATGGAAAGTGGTGTCGGGGGTAAAACATATGACATGATAAAATCCATGTACACAAACAACAAGTGTGCGGTTAAAATTGGCAAAAAAACACACACATTTCTTCACACAGGGTCGTGGGGTGAGACAGGGATGCAGCTTAAGCCCCACCCTCTTCAACATATATATCAACGAATTGGCGCGGGCACTGGAAAGGTCTGCAGCACCCTGCCTCACCCTACTAAAATCTGAAGTCAAATGTCTACTGTTTGCTGATGATCTGGTGCTTCTGTCATCAACCAAGGAGGGCCTACAGCAGCACCTAGATATTCTGCACAGATTCTGCCAGACCTGGGCCCTGACAGTAAATTTCAGGCCAAAATAATGGTGTTCCAAAAAAGGTCCAGTCGCCAGGACCATAAATACAAATTCCATCTAGACACCGTTGCCATAGAGCACACAAAAAACTATACATACCTAAACATCAGCGCCACAGGTAACTTCCACAAAGCTGTGAACGATTTTTACTAAGAGACAAGGCAAGAAGGGCATTCTATGCCATCAAAAGGAACATAAAATTTAACATACCAATTAGGATCTGGCTAAAAATACTTGAATCAGTCATAGAGCCCATTGCCCTTTATGTTTGTGAGGTCTGGGGTCCGCTCACCAACCAAGATTTCACAAAATGGGACAAACACCAAATTGAGACTCTGCAGAATTAGGCCAATACCCACTAATTATCCAAATCCAGAAAAGAGCCGGTAAATCCTACAACCACCTAATAGGAAGCGATTCCCAAACCTTCCATTACAAAGCCATCACCTACAGAGAGATGAACCTGGAGAAGAGTCCCCTAAGCAAGCTGGTCCTGGGGCTCTGTTCACAAACACAAACAGACCCCACAGAGCACCAGGACAGCAGCACAATTAGACCCAACCAAATCATGAGAAAACAAAAAGATAATTGCTTGACACAGAAAGAGAGAGAGAGAGAGCGAGAGAGAGAGAGAGAGAGAGAGCTAGAGAGAGAGAGAGAGAGAGAGAGAGACAGACAGAGAGAGAGAGAGGGCTAGAGATAAAGAGAGAGATAGAGAGAGAAAGAGGGCTAGAGATAAAGAGAGAGAAAGAGGGCTAGAGATAAAGAGAGAGCTAGAGAGAGAGAGAGAGAGAGAGAGAGGGCTAGAGATAAAGAGAGAGATAGAGAGAGAGAGAGGGCTAGAGATAGAGAGAGAGAGAGAGAGAGCTAGAGAGGTGGGTGGGTGGGTGCGTAGACAAAGTGGCAAATATATACTGCATGCACAAACTGAGCATATTGTTTTCCATCTTGTAAGGCAGTCCTGTACTTTACAATGGTCTACTTTTAATGTGAACTAACCTCTCTAGATACCACTCCTCAGTCCAGTTTGGTTTCAGGGGTTGAGTCCCAAATGGCATCAAATACGCACTACTTTTGACCAGGGGGTATAGCGCACTTTATAGGGAACAGAATGCCATTTGGGAGGAATGCAGAGATTGAACAGATCAGTTGCTACTGCTAATCTGCAGCCTCTATTTTCTCCTCCCGCTGCACGCTCTCCCTGTGGGGATACAAATGGTTGGGTGCGTCCCAAAAGCAACCCTATTACCATAAGGCAGCCTATTACCATAAGGCAGCCTATTACCATAAGGCAGCCAATAAAACATGTATTACCATAAGGCAGCCTATTACCATAAGGCAGCCTATTACCATAAGGCAGCCAATAAAAAATGTTTAAAATAAGGCAGCCTATTACCATAAGGCAACCTATTACCACAAGGTAGCCTATTACCATAAGGCAGCCTATTACCATAGGGAAGCCTATGACCATAAGGCAACCTATTACCATAAGGCAACCTATTACCATAAGGCAACCTATTACCATAAGGCAGCCTATTACCATAAGGCAACCTATTACCATAAGGCAACCTATTACCATAAGGCAGCCTATTACCATAAGGCAACCTATTACCATAAGGCAACCTATTACCATAAGGCAACCTATTACCATAAGGCAACCTATTACCATAAGGCAGCCTATTACCATAAGGCAACCTATTACCATAAGGCAACCTATTACCATAAGGCAGCCTATTACCATAAGGCAACCTATTACCATAAGGCAACCTATTACCATAAGGCAGCCTATTACCATAAGGCAACCTATTACCATAAGGCAACCTATTACCATAAGGCAACCTATTACCATAAGGCAACCTATTACCATAAGGCAACCTATTACCATAAGGCAGCCTATTACCATAAGGCAACCTATTACCATAAGGCAGCCTATTACCATAAGGCAGCCTATGACCATAAGGCAACCTATTACCATAAGGCAACCTATTACCACAAGGAAGCCTATTACCATAAGGCAGCCTATGACCATAAGGCAGCTCATTATCATAAGGCGGCCTATTACCATAAGGCAGCTCATTACCATAAGGCAGCCTATTACCATAAGGCAGCTCATTAGCATAAGGTAGCCTTTTACCATAAGGCAGCTCATTACCATAAGGCCGCATATTACCATAAGGCAGCCTTTTACCATAAGGCCCTGGTCAGAAGTAGAACAGTATGTAGTGGATAGGGTGCCATTTGGGATGCAGGTATAATGGTTCAGGATAAATAAATGTTATAGCCATCTCTGTCTCTGTCCTGAATCTCATTTAAATTTTCTGTCAAATACTGTTGTGTTGTTGTGTTTTGGGTTTGACATGGAATGCTGTTGTGTTGTTTTGGGTTTGACGTGGAATGCTGTTGTGTTGTGGTGTTTTGGGTTTGACGTCAAATGCTGTCGTGTTGAGGTGTTTTGGGTTTGACGTCAAATGCTGTCGTGTTGAGGTGTTTTGAGTTTGACGTCAAATGCTGTCGTGTTGAGGTGTTTTGAGTTTGACGTCAAATGCTGTCGTGTTGAGGTGTTTTGAGTTTGACGTCAAATGCTGTCGTGTTGAGGTGTTTTGAGTTTGACGTCAAATGCTGTTGTGTTGTGGCGTTTTGGGTTTGACGTGGAATGCTGTTGTGTTGTGGCGTTTTGGGTTTGACGTGGAATGCTATTGTGTTGTTTTGGGTTTGACGTGGAATGCTGTTGTGTTGTGCTGTTTGGGGTTTGACGTGGAATGCTATTGTGTTGTTTTGGGTTTGACGTGGAATGCTGTTGTGTTGTGCTGTTTGGGGTTTGACGTGGAATGCTATTGTGTTGTTTTGGGTTTGACGTGGAATGCTGTTGTGTTGTGCTGTTTGGGGTTTGACGTGGAATGCTATTGTGTTGTTTTGGGTTTGACGTGGAATGCTGTTGTGTTGTGCTGTTTGGGGTTTGACGTTAAATGCTGTGACATCTGTATGATGGCGAGGCAGCTGTACTTGAGCATTCTAATGGGGATGCAAACAATGCAGTCTGAGGATGTTAACGATGCAGACTGGCGAATTGTAAACGAAGCAGACTGAAGACGTGAACAATGCAGACTGAATATTTTAACACTGCAGACCGGAGATGTTAATGATGCAGACTGAGGATTTTAACAATCTGTATTTGGAAGATGTATGCTTTATTATTCGCGTCACTATACTTTAGAAAGACAAACTCACGTTTCTATTGTTTTCAACACAATAATTTACATTTACATTTACATTTAAGTCATTTAGCAGACGCTCTTATCCAGAGCGACTTACAAATTGGTGCTTCCTATGCTTCCCTGCTACAAGAAATAAGCACATTATTTATTTTACCTTTATTTAACTAGGCAAGTCAGTTAAGATCAAATTCTTATTTACAATGACGGCCTACCCGGGAACAGTGGGTTAACTCCCTTGTTCAGGGGCAGAACAACATATTTTCTACCTTGTCAGCTCTGGGATTCGATCAAGCAACCTTTTGGTTACTGGCCCAACGCTCTAACCACTAGGCTACCTGCTGGTTACTGGCCCAACGCTCTAACCACTAGGCTACCTGCTGGTTACTGGCCCAACGCTCTAACCACTAGGCTACCTGCTGGTTACTGGCCCAACGCTCTAACCACTAGGCTACCTGCTGGTTACTGGTCCAACGCTCTAACCACTAGGCTACCTGCTGGTTACTGGCCCAACGCTCTAACCACTAGGCTACCTGCTGGTTACTGGCCCAACGCTCTAACCACTAGGCTACCTGCTGGTTACTGGCCCAACGCTCTAACCACTAGGCTACCTGCTGGTTACTGGCCCAACGCTCTAACCACTAGGCTACCTGCTGGTTACTGGCCCAACGCTCTAACCACTAGGCTACCTGCTGGTTACTGGTCCAACGCTCTAACCACTAGGCTACCTGCTGGTTACTGGCCCAACGCTCTAACCACTAGGCTACCTGCTGGTTACTGGCCCAACGCTCTAACCACTAGGCTACCTGCTGGTTACTGGCCCAACGCTCTGACCACTAGGCTACCTGCTGGTTACTGGCCCAACGCTCTAACCACTAGGCTACCTGCTGGTTACTGGCCCAACGCTCTAACCACTAGGCTACCTGCTGGTTACTGGCCCAACGCTCTAACCACTAGGCTACCTGCCGCCCCACATTTGACCATTACAACGTTATTATTCCAAATATCTCTTACAATCAACTCCACAGTTTGTTATGCAATTACTTTTGCAGACATTCTAGCACTCTCCAAACCATAATATCTATAGCGCTGTCAGAGAGCTCTAAGCTAACAACTAAAACTCCATTAGAAGGCCTGTGCTTTTCTTACATCTCTAGTAGGCCTATTAGTGTCAGTGATCATGAGCTTGATGATCAATAGAGAGGCACAGAAGACCTGGGGCCCAAATGGTACCCTATTCCCTACAGAGAGACTTT
>NC_088424.1:44615724-44693224 GCF_034236695.1 Oncorhynchus nerka | reverse complement strand
TGATCAACACATTTTGCCCTAATCTCATTAGAGATGCCTCTCCTTCCTTCTCTTCTTTGCCCTCGTCCTCTTCCTCTCCCTCCTACTCCTCTTGCTCTCTGTCCATTGTTGGCATCCATTGTTCAAAACAGGTAATCTGACCTTTGACATATTTATAGGCCTATACTACAGTAAAGCAGTGATTGGTTAGTGATCAGTTTAAGCTATTAGTGTTTGCACATGTGAGGAGTGTGTGTGTGTGACCTGGTGGATAAGTGTAGCATTTTGATTGGTTGTGCCCATCCAAGAAGGCTCAAGGTCATTGGCTGTAACTCTGATTGGACTGATCATGTCATACTTTCAAAATCTTAGCTAGCAAGGCAAACAAGCAGTCATCATCATGAATCACGTCAACAATCTACTGGAAAATCCTTTTCAATGCTTGTCATATGAAGAGAAATTACAGATTCATTTTATTATATTTATTTCACCTTTATTTAACCAGGTAGGCCAGTTGAGAACAAGTTCTCATTTACAACTGCGACCTGGCCAAGATAAAGCAAAGCAGTGCGACAAAAACAACAACACAGAGTTACACATGGGATAAACAAACATACAGTCAACAACACAATAGAAACGTCTATAGACAGTGTGTGCAAATGTAGTAAGATTAGGGTGGTAAGGCAATAAATAAGCCATAGTGGCGAAATAATTACAATTTAGCAATTAACACTGGAGTGATAGATGTGCAAGTAGAGATACTGGTGTGCAAAAGAGCCATACAATATATATACTGTATATATATATCCTGTATATATAAAAAGATAAAAAATACATTTAAAAAAATATAATAGATAGAACGTATCGATGCTCATAGGCCATTGGACATAAACATTACACAAGTTGGAAATTGCAAATTCAACAATGAGTGGTTTGGAAGGAATCAGTGGCTAACTGCAAGCACTGCAAAGCAATCACTAGCCTGCTATTCAGTTGAGAGGGTGTGTGGTCCAAGTCTGGGTTTAAGGGTCTCGTTTCCAAGCTTAAAAGGTTAAACATTCACTCACAACACATCATGGGCCAGAAAATGTTGAATACATTGGCCATGCTGTCAATCATGCATGAATTCTGCCGCGTTCGAAACAACTGCAAACTCGAAAAGGGGAATTCTCAGACTTCAGTGAGTTCAAGACTACTGGGAACTTCTGAAAAAAATGAGCTCCGAATGGGAACATACGTTTTGAACAGTCAACTTGGAATTCCAAGTCGGGAACTCTGGACTCTTTCTAGAGCTCCGACCTGAAGATCGCTAACGTTATGATTCAACCTTGTTTTTCCCCCAGAGTTCCCAGTTGTCTTGAAATCACCATAAATCCAGACTTTGTCAGACTTTGATGACAAAGTTTGATGACAAAATTTGCCCACAAGAAGGACCGCCGCGCCGCCTTCCTGTTCAAATGAGCACAGAACAACAAGGTGTCCAAAAAGGTATTGTATGCTGCTGCATAAATGATGTAATATGCCAGGGAGATATGTATACTGTAGCTAAGAAAGTAATACTTAGTGTATGTTGTGTAGTAAGGTGTTAGTAGCCCACGTGCCTCACCCTAATAATTTGGTCCCATTCCCCCTCATAATACTAAACGATATCATAACCGCCATCGATAAAAGACAGAACTGTGCAGCTGTCTTCATCGACCTTGCCAAGGCTTTCGACTCTGTCAATCACCATATTCTTATCGGCAGACTCAGTAGCCTCGGTTTTTCTGATGACTGCCGTGCCTGGTTCACCAACTACTTTGCAGACAGAGTTCAGTGTGTCAAATCGGAGGGCATGTTGTCCGGTCCTCTGGCAGTCTCTATGGTGGTACCACAGGGTTCAATTCTCGGGCCGACTCTTTTCTCTGTATATATCAATGATGTTGCTCTTGCTGCGGGCGATTCCCTGATCCACCTCTACACAGACGACACCATTCTGTATACTTCTGGCCCTTCCTTGGACACTGTACTATCTAACCTCCAAATGAGCTTCAATGCCATACAACACTCCTTCCATGGCCTCCAACTGCTCTTAAACGCTAGTAAAACCAAAAGCATGCTTTTCAACCGTTCGCTGCCTGCACCCGCACGCCCGACTAGCATCACCACCCTGGATGGTTCCGACCTAGAATATGTGGACATCTATAAGTACCTAGGTGTCTGGCTAGACTGCAAACTCTCCTTCCAGACTCATATCAAACATCTCCAATCCAAAATCAAATCTAGAGTCGGCTTTCTATTCCGCAACAAAGCCTCCTTCACTCACGCTGCCAAACTTACCCTAGTAAAACTGACTATCCTACCGATCCTCGACTTCGGCAAATGTCATCTACAAAATAGCTTCCAACACTCTACTCAGCAAACTGGATGCAGTTTATCACAGTGCCATCCGTTTTGTTACTAAAGCACCTTATACCACCCACCACTGCGACCTGTATGCTCTAGTCGGCTGGCCCTCGCTACATATTCGTCGCCAGACCCACTGGCTCCAGGTCATCTACAAGTCCATGCTAGGTAAAGCTCCGCCTTATCTCAGTTCACTGGTCACGATGGCAACACCCACCCGCAGCACGCGCTCCAGCAGGTGTATCTCACTGATCATCCCTAAAGCCAACACCTCATTTGGCCGCCTTTCGTTCCAGTTCTCTGCTGCCTGTGACTGGAACGAATTGCAAAAATCGCTGAAGTTGGAGACTTTTATCTCCCTCACCAACTTCAAACATCTGCTATCTGAGCAGCTAACCGATCGCTGCAGCTGTACATAGTCTATCAGTAAATAGCCCACCCATTTTTACCTACATCATCCCCATACTGTTTTTATTTATTTACTTTTTTGCTCTTTTGCACACCAATATCTCTACCTGTACATGACCATCTGATCATTTATCACTCCAGTGTTAATCTGCAAAATTGTAATTATTCGCCTACCTCCTCATGCCTTTTGCACACAATGTATATAGACTCTCTTTTTTTTCTACTGTGTTATTGACTTGTTAATTGTTTACTCCATGTGTAACTCTGTGTTGTCTGTTCACACTGCTATGCTTTATCTTGGCCAGGTCGCAGTTGCAAATGAGAACTTGTTCTCAACTAGCCTACCTGGTTAAATAAAGGTGAAATAAAAAAATAAAAAAAGAATAATTTAGCCTACTGTTGACTTGGTGGTGCACATGTAGCCTATAGCATGTTTTAGAGAAATGTAATCATTGAATATTGCAAGAGCTTTCATTGTCTGCTTATATGCCCCCTTTATTTATCCAACGGTTCCGACTTGGTGTACAGGGAGAATACTGAACCACCCACGATCTGAAATCTCTTTCAGTACATTTCAAAAGTGCTTAACAATTGTTACATTGACTACGTCTGTTCTAGCTCGCTCATTAATGTCTTAATCAAAATTACTGATTGCTTCATGTCTGCTCATCGTCCCCTTATGCCATAGTTTGTACATCTCAATTGTCATTAGAAACCACATGTGTTTAAGCAAGTCAGCCATATCAGCTATGTTTTTTTTTAAGTCAGCAAATGAGGCTGAATGAACAGTTTCACTGTCAGACATGGGTCCGCTGATAGCCAGGTGTAGCAGTGGTAAGGATTCACTCCATGGTGCTGAAAACAAGGCTCTGCTGGTAGCCAGGTGTAACGGTGGTAAGGATTCACTCCATGATACTGAAAACAAGGCTCTGCTGATAGCCAGGTGTAACGGTGGTAAGGATTCACTCCATGATACTGAAAACAAGGCTCTGCTGATAGCCAGGTGTAGCGGTGGTAATGATTCACTCCATGGTGCTGAACACAAGGCTCCGCTGATAGCCAGGTGTAGCGGTGGTAATGATTCACTCCATGGTGCTGAAAACAAGGCTCCGCTGATTGCCAGGTGTAACGGTGGTAAGGATTCACTCCATGGTGCTGAAAACAAGGCTCCGCTGGTAGCCAGGTGTAGCGGTGGTAATGATTCACTCCATGGTGCTGAAAACAAGGCTCCGCTGATTGCCAGGTGTAACGGTGGTAAGGATTCACTCCATGGTGCTGAAAACAAGGCTCCGCTGGTAGCCAGGTGTAACGGTGGTAAGGATTCACTCCATGGTGCTGATAACAAGGCTCTGCTGGTAGCCAGGTGTAACGGTGGTAGATTCACTCCGTGGTGCTGACAACAAGGCTCTGCTGGTAGCCAGGTGGTACGGTGGTAAGGATTCACTCCATGGTGCTGAAAACAAGGCTCTGCTGATAGCCAGGTGTAACGGTGGTAATGTGTTGGGACTCTGCTGTTGGGACAGCTTTATGTAGACCCTAACTGTTTGTGGGCACCACTTGTCACCGTTATAGTTCAATTCATGTATTGTTTAGTGTTGTGTTGTGTTGTGTGGTGGCTTTTAGTGGCTGGCATGCATCATTTCTTTTTAGTTTTAGTTTTCCCCACCAAGATTGACATGCTAAAATCGCCACTGTATGAATTATAGATGTTAACTCTTTGTGGTTATATATGTTGTATGACACACTCCAACAGGGTTCTTTAGCCGTCCCCATAGAATAATAATTTTTTGGTTCCAGGTAGAACTTTTTTGAGATCCATGAAGAACCCACTGTGGAAAGGGTTCTACATGGAACTCAAAAGGGTTCTACTTGGTACCAAAAAGGGTTCTTCAAAGGGTTGTCCCTATGGGGACAGCCGAAGAACCCTTTTAGGTTCTAGATAGCACCTTTTATTCCAAGAGTGTACATACTGTAATGACATTCATTTGACCTCTTGATACAAAATAGTTTTTAAAAAACAACAACATGCAGTCCCATTCGACACAAATGCCCCATACACACTCAATATGTACTTTAGATGTATAACACCTTTGTAATAACCCAAGTGTGTACACGGGCCATACTGAGAAGAAACGTGGTGAATGAGGAGGTCATCTCTCTTTGTAATGTGTTTTCCAATCGTTCTGTCACTCACATTTGCAATGACATTCATGAGTGACAAAATAGTACAAAACAACAACAACGTGTAACATCGGTCACATTCATCCCAAACGGAGAGGAACATGGTGTGAACGAGGTCATCTCTCTACAGTAATGTGTGTTCATCCATCCCAGTGCTGATAGTAAACGTCATGTTTGTGCGTGAGTTCCATCTTCCTCTCTCCAGCATTCCAGTAACAGGTCTCAGAGAGGTCAATTAACCAATAATGATGCAATAATGGGTTTTACTCGAAAACCACTTAATTGGATTTACACAAGCCAATGGGCTCTCAGATGACTCCTATTAGAGGATAAACTATTCCATATAATTTACTCTCATTCCTCATTTGATTTCTCTTGACTGGAAAAAGGCTTGGAGAAAATATATGTACAGTATCTTAGAGCGGATAGGATGAGAGGGAGGGAGGCAGGCAGGCAGACAGACATTTAGACAAACGAAACAGACGGACGGCGGGCGGGAGGTGGGCGGATGGACAAACACAGAGACAGACAGACAAAAAAAAGGCAATTGCTTGCCTTTATAAGGGCTAAATCAATCAGATTTATATCCACATAGTGTTGTTTAGGCTGTGTTGGAGGTGGAACTGTGTTAGAGCTGTCAAATCTACAAGCAGCTCGTTCCGTTACCTGATCGCAGACACTGCCAATTGGATGCAACTGATAAATCCCACGCAGGCGCGTTAGAAGTTCAAACACTTGAATTAGACTAATAGGCTTTAGATTCTCCGTCTAAATGAACATGAAAACATGCATCATCCTGACGTCAATGGTTTGACATTTGAGAGTCATTATTTCCAACAGCGATAGAGCCTACACTTTCTAGCGCCATTTTGAACTTCTAACTAGGTTGGGATAACAAGGAAGGGATTGGTTTGTGAGTGTAAGGGTTTTCTTCTGGTGAAAGAGAGGCGGACCAAAATGCAGCGTGGTGGTTATTCATGTTTAATTTATAAAGACACTATACATGAATAAACTAACAAAAACAATAAACGTGCAAAAACCTAAACAGCCCTATCTGGTGCAAACACAGAGACAGGAACAATCACCCACAAAACCCAACACAAAACAGGCTACCTAAATATGGTTCCCAATCAGGTACAATGACTAACACCTGCCTCTGATTGAGAACCATATCAGGCCAAACATAGAAATAGACAAACCAGACACACAACATAGAATGCCCACCCAGCTCACGTCCTGACCAACACTAAAACAAGGAAAACACATATGAACGATGGTCAGAACGTGACAGTGAGACACAAGAGCAGCCGCTCACCGATATGTCAGCTCATACCACAGTCACACCTCCAATACCAACAAAACATGGCGGATGTCGGCCAGCTCTGGTTAAAGCTGGTTAACTCTTATTGAACACACTCACAAATTTGCAGCCACCATACAGTACATCCTCGCCTCTGTAAGATGTAATGAAATACCTCTCTTCCCCATTATTCTCTACAGCCTCCCCAGCTTCTCCTTTACCCAAATCCAGATAGCAGATGTTCTGAAAGAGCTACAAAACCTGGACCCATACAAATCAGCTGGGCTTGACAATCTAGACCCTCTATTTCTGAAACTGTCTGCCGCCATTGTCGCAACTGTCACGTCTAATCAAGGTGGGTGGAATCAGGCGCAGAGAGCAGATAGCGATATAAAGTTTTATTCTCCGGTGAACAAAATAAACACGGTCAACCCAAACACACACACAGGGTGAAATTATCCAACACAGGATAACAGACTAACCGGAGAATAAGAAACACAAAAAACACCGATAGACGAAATGAATGACAACATAAACAATCTCGCACAAAACAAGGGTGGGACAACCTACATTATATACATTATACTTCCGCCGAGAGCCAACCTCGGCGGAAGTCGTGACAGTACCCCCCCTGACGCGCGGCTCCCGCAGCGCCGCCACCGTCCTCGAGGACGACCCGGAGGACGAGGTGCTGGGCGATCCGGGTGGAGGCGGTGGAAATCTATCAGGAGAGAAGGGTCCAAAATGTTCCTCACCGGAACCCAGCATCTCTCCTCCGGGCCGTACCCCTCCCAGTCCACGAGGTACTGTAGGCCCCCCACCCGGCGTCTCGAATCCAGAATGCCTCGAACTGTATACGCCGGGGGCCCCTCGATGTCCAGAGGGGGCGGAGGGACCTCAGACACCTCAACTTCTTGCAGGGGACCAGCCACCACCGGCCTGAGGAGAGACACATGAAACGAGGGGTTAATACGGTAATACCTAGGAAGTTGTAACCTATAACACACCTCGTTTATTCTCCTCGGGACTTTGAACTGGAACCTGGTAAAAAACATGGCCCATCTAGCCTGACGTGGATTTAGTCTCTTAGCTGCCCGAATGTACTCGAGATTACGATGGTCAAAACCAAACACGGTCAACCCAAACACACACAGGGTGAAATTATCCAACACAGGATAACAGACTAACCGGAGAATAAGAAACACAAAAAACACAGATAGACGAAATGAATGACAACATAAACAATCCCGCACAAAACAAGGGTGGGACAACCTACATTATATACAGACACTAATTAACTAAACAACACACAGGTGCAACCAATCAGACAAAACCAACAGATACACGAAAAAGGATCGGTAGTGGCTAGTAGGACGGTGACGACGACCGCCGAGCACCGCCCGAACGGGCAGGAGAGCCAACCTCGGCGGAAGTCGTGACAGCAACCCCTATTACCAGCCTGATCAACCTCTCCTTCATATCATCTGAGATCCCCAGGGATTGGAAAGCTGCCGCGGTCATCCCCCTCTTCAAAGGGGGAGACACCCTGGACCCAAACTGTTACAGACCTATATCCATCCTGCCCTGCCTATCTAAGGTCTTCGAATGCCAAGTCAACAAACAGATCACTGACCATCTCGAATCCCACCGTACCTTCTCCGCTGTGCAATCTGGTTTCCGAGCTGGTCACGGGTGCACCTCAGCCACGCTCAAGGTACTAAACGATATCATAACCGCCATCGATAAAAGACAGTACTGTGCAGCCGTCTTCCTCGACCTGGCCAAGGCTTTCGACTCTGTCAATCACCATATTCTTATCGTCAGACTCAGTAGCCTCAGTTTTTCTAATGACTGCCTTGCCTGGTTCACCAAATACTTTGCAGACAGATTTCAGTGTGTCAAATCGGAGGGCATGTTGTCCGGTCCTCTGGCAGTCTCTATGGGGGTACCACAGGGTTCAATTCTCGGGCCGACTCTTTCCTCTGTATATATCACTGATGTTGCTCTTGCTGCGGGCGATTCCCTGATCCACCTCTACACAGACGACACCATTCTGTATACTTCTGGCCCTTCCTTGGACACTGTACTATCTAACCTCCAAATGAGCTTCAATGCCATACAACACTCCTTCCATGGCCTCCAACTGCTCTTAAACGCTAGTAAAACCAAAAGCATGCTTTTCAACCGTTCGCTGCCTGCACCCGCACGCCCGACTAGCATCACCACCCTGGATGGTTCTGACCTAGAATATGTGGACATCTATAAGTACCTAGGTGTCTGGCTAGACTGCAAACTCTCCTTCCAGACTCATATCAAACATCTCCAATCCAAAATCAAATCTAGAGTCGTCTTTCTATTTCGCAACAAAGCCTCCTTCACTCACGCCGGAAAACTTACCCTAGTAAAACTGACTATCCTACCGATCCTCGACTTCGGCGATGTCATCTACAAAATAGCTTCCAACACTCTACTCAGCAAACTGGATTCAGTTTATCACAGTGCCATCCGTTTTGTTACTAAAGCAGCTTATACCACCCACCACTGCGACCTGTATGCTCTTGTCGGCTGGCCCCTGCTACATGTTCGTCGCCAGACCCACTGGCTCCAGGTCATCTACAAATCTATGCTAGGTAAAGCTCCACTTTATCTCAGTTCACTGGTCACGATGGCAACACCCACCCGTAGCACGCGCTCCAGCAGGTGTATCTCACTGATCATCCCTAAAGCCAAAACCACATTTGGCCGCCTTTTGTTCCAGTTCTCTGCTGCCTGCGACTGGAACGAATTTCAAAAATATCTGAAGTTGGAGACTTTTATTTCCCTCACCAACTTTAAACATCTGCTATCTGAGCAGCTAACCGATCGCTGCTGCTGTATATAGTCCATCGGTATATAGCCCACCCAATTGACCTACCTCATCCCCATACTGTTTTTATTTTATTTACTTTTCTGCTATTTTGCACACCAGTATCTCTACCTGCACATGTTCATCAGATCATTTATCACTCCAGTGTTAATCTGCTAAATTGTAATTATTCACTCCTATGGCCTATTTATTGCCTACCTCTTCATGCCTTTTGCACACAATGTATATAGATTCTTTTTTTTCTACTATGTTATTGACTTGTTTATTGTTCATTGTTTACTCCATGTGTAACTCTGTGTTGTTGTCTGTTCACACTGCTATGCTTTATCTTGGCCAGGTCGCAGTTGCAAATGAGAACTTGTTCTCAACTAGCTTACCTGGTTAAATAAAGGTGTAAAATACAGTCACTTATTATTGACAGGGGCCAGCAATGAAATAACGGCAGAGGAGAAGACAACTGACATTGTTGGTGAGGGTGCAATCATACGTGTGTGATAACAGTAATGAACAAAAAAAAATATTAAAAATGCAACATGCAACAATTTCATGAATTTTACTGAGTTACTGTTCGTATAAGGAAATCAGTCAATCTATGGATTTTCACATGACTGTGAATTAGTGGCGGTCGTTGTCATTTAAAATGAGGAAGGATGATACTTTCTTTTTTTTATGAGCATTGCCTTATTTCTATTACAGCATATTGGATGACTGTCATTCATTTTCCATTCACCCAGTTCAACATAACATCGATTGGTTTAGGCTACTACATGATACTCAAAATGTCCCTCTCCCCACATGGGTACATGGCTACAACCTACCGTATGAATGAAAGTTTAAAGCGTACGTGCACACAGGTCAAGAGAAAATGTTGAGGTGACAGACAAGTGATACATGGACATTCAATACCCTCTTAATGGCTGATCTAGGGTGCAATCGTTAGTTCAGTTAGATAGTTTATCCCAGTTTCATTCCGTTTGCTTCCTTTTAAGAAACGTTTTTTCATTGGAAGCAGTGGAACGAATACACCTCTGAAGACGTTATCGACATACATGGCAGCTCTGCTTCTAGCTACTAAGTAACTTTGCAGTATTTTGTTTTATCCCTGGACAATAAAGTAGACAAGCTCAGGGCGATGATCTCCTTCCAGAGAGACATCAGGGACTGTAACATACTCTGTTTCTGTCACGAGACAGAGATCCTTTATTCTCTATTTTGGGTTAGGTCGGGGTGTGACTAGGGTGGGCATTCTAGTATCTTTATTTCTAGGTTGGCCTGGTATATGGTTCCCAATCAGAGGCAGCTGTCTATCGTTGTCTCTGATTGGGGATCATACTTAGGCAGCTTTTTCCCACCTGTTGGTTGTGGGATCTTGTTTGTGTAGTTGCTGTTGAGCATAACTTCACGTTCGTTTCTGTCTTCTGTTTTGGTGAGTTTCCTAAATTAAACATGTAGAACTCTACTCACGCTGCACCTTGGTCCGTTTATTTACAACAACGATTGTGACAGTTTCACAGAATCATGGATCTCTCCGGAAATACTGTCTCCGTCCATACAGCCAGCTGGGTTCTCAGTCCATCTCTCTCCGGATATACTGTCTCCTTCCATACAGCCAGCTGGGTTCTCAGTACATCTTTCAGACAGGAATAAAGAACTCTCTGGGAAGAAGAAAGGCGGTGAAGTATGTTTCATGATTAACTACTCATTGTGTGATTGTGATAACGTTCAGGAACTCAAGTTCTTTTGTTCAGCCGACCTAAAATACCTCACAATCAAACGTCCTCAGAGTATGCGCAGACCAGTTGGCTGGAGTGTTTATGGACATATTCAATCTCTCCATATCCCAGTCTGCTGTCCCCACTTGTTTGAAAATGTCAACCATTGTTCATGAAAGCAAAAGTAACTGAACTAAATGACTATCGCCCTGTATCACTCACTTCTGTCATCATGAAGTGCTTTGAGAGGCTAGTTAAGGATCATATCACCTCCACCTTACCTGGCAACCTACACCCACTGCACACCGCCCCAAAAGATCCATAGATGATGCAATCGCCATCGCACTGCACACTGCCCTATCCCATCTTGACAAGAAGAATACTTATGTAAGAATGCTGCTTATTGACTATAGCTCAGTCTTCAACACAATAATACCCTCAAAGCTCATCATCAAGCTAGGGGTCTTGGATCTGAACCCCGCCCTGTGCATCTGGGTCCTGTATGTCCTAACAGGCCGCTCCCAGGTGGTGAAGGTAGGAAAAAACACCTCCACTACGCTGATCTTCAACACAGGGGTCCCACAAGGGTGCATGCTCAGCCACATCCTGTACTCCCTGTTCACCCATGACTGCGTGACCATGCACGCCTCCAACTAAATCATAAATTTTGCAGACGACACAACAGTAGTAGGCCTGATTGACAACAATGATGAGACGGCCTACAGGGAGGAGGTGAGGGTCCTGGTGGAGTGGTGCCAGGAAAATAACCTCTCCCTCAATGTCAACAAAATGAAGGAGCTGGACTTCAGGAAAAAGCAGAGGTATTACATACACATCGATGGGACCGCAGTGGAGAAGGTGGAAAGCTTCAAGTTGTCACAGGAAGTCCAAAAAGAAAATCAAGGACATCAAAAGCACGGGCCACGGCCTGTTCACCCCGATATCATCCAGAAAGCGAGGTCAGTACAGGTGCATCAAAGCTGGGACCGAGAGTCTGAAAAACAGCTTCTATCTCAAGGCCATCAGTCTGTTAAATAGCCATCACTAGCCGGCTACTCAACCCTCCACTTAGAGGCTGCTGCTCTGTGTACATAGACATGAAATCACTGGTCACTTTAATAATGGAACACCAGTCACTTGAATAATGTTTACATCAAATCAAATCAAATCAAATTTATTTATATAGCCCTTCGTACATCAGCTGATATCTCAAAGTGCTGTACAGAAACCCAGCCTAAAAACCCCAAACAGCAACCAATGCAGGTGTAGAAGCATGGTGGCTAGGAAAAACTCCCTAGAAAGGCCAAAACCTAGGAAGAAACCTAGAGGAACCAGGCTATGTGGGGTGGCCAGTCCTCTTCTGGCTGTGCCAGGTGGAGATTATAACAGAACATGGCCAAGATGTTCAAATGTTCATAAATGACCAGCATGGTCGAATAATAATAAGGCAGAACAGTTGAAACTGGAGCAGCAGCACAGTCAGGTGGAAGTTGAAACTGGAGCAGCAGCATGGCCAGGTGGACTGGGGACAGCAAGGAGTCATCATGTCAGGTATTCCTGGGGCATGGTCCTAGGGCTCAGGTCAGTTGAAACTGGAACAGCAGCATGGCCAGGTGGACTGGGGACAGCAAGGAGTCATCATGTCAGGTTGTCCTGGGGCATGGTCCTAGGGCTCAGGTCCTCTGAGAGAGAGAAAGAAAGATAGAAGGAGAGAATTAGAGAACGCACACTTAGATTCACACAGGACACCGAATAGGACAGGAGAAGTACTCCAGATATAACAAACTGACCCCAGCCCCCCGACACATAAACTACTGCAGCATAAATACTGGAGGCTGAGACAGGAGGGGTCAGGAGACACTGTGGCCCCATCCGAGGATACATACTACTTTACTCATTTCATAGGGATCAACCGCCTTGATTTGGTCTTTAAAATTGTGTTTTTTACTTTGGATAAAAGCAGAGACAGAGCTACAAAATTGTATATCATACACTGAATTTGAGGAACAAGGGGAAAGTAATTCTGCTTTGAAAGTTGGTACATTTGTAACTTCACTTTTGAGAAAATGGCATTTGAATGTTTTGGTACGTACTGGAGAGCTCTTCTTTGTCTACACCCATCGTTCACACCCTCTTAAGCTTTAGCCTCACCCACCTCTTCAAGGCTTAATTCGAGGGTTCTGTCCTAACAACAGTCAAGCACTCAAGCTAACTGGCAATAGTGAGAGAACAGCTCACTGACCATTTTACTCGCCCTAGCAGAGCTGGTTAGGCTGTTTTTATGTTATCCAGAGTGTTGGGCACTGCAACTGTGCTGCTGGCAGCAACATTTTACATTTGTTTGCCAAAGTTACTGACACCGGCCATATTCAATGGGTGAATGGGTGATCTTCCTGTCTGGGTTGGCGGCCCCCTTGGGTTGTGCCGTGGCGGAGATCTTTGTGGGCTATACTCGGCCTTGTCTCAGGATGGTAAATTGGTGGTTGAAGATATCCCTCTAATGGTGTGGGGGCTGTGCTTTGGCATAGTGGGTGGGGTTATATCCTTCCTGTTTGGCCCTGTCCGGGGGTATCATCGGATGGGGCCACAGTGTCTCCTGACCCCTCCTGTCTCAGCCTCCAGTATTTATGCTGCAGTAGTTTGTGTCGCGGGGCTAGGGTCAGTTTGTTATATCTGGAGTACTTCTCCTGTCTTATCCGGTGTCCTGTGTGAATTTAAGTATGCTCTCTCTAATTCTCCCTTTCTCTCTTTCTTTCTCTCTTTCGGAGGACCTGAGCTGTAGGACCATGCCTCATGACTACCTGGCATGATGACTCCTTGCTGTCCCCAGTCCACCTGGCCGTGCTGCTGCTCCAGTTTCAACTGTTCTGCCTGCGGCTATGGAATCCTGACCTGTTCACCGGACGTGCTACCTGTCCCAGACCTATTATTTGACCATGCTGGTCATTTATGAACATCTTGGCCATGTTCTGTTATAATCTCCACCCGGCACAGCCAGAAGAGGACTGGCCATCCCTCATAGCCTGGTTCCTCTCTAGGTTTCTTCCTAGGTTTTGGCCTTTCTAGGGAGTTTTTCCTAGCCAACGTGCTTCAACACCTGCATTGCTTGCTGTTTGGGGTTTGAATCCATGAATCCAGCTAACATTGGACGGTTAGAGCAAATGGCTCTGAGATACGAATAATAAAATCATACACATAATGTTAGCTAGCTAGCTAACAGTACACTTTAACTTGAAATGAAAATGACTTTTTGCCAATTTGAAATGTGTAATATCTGAAAATGTAGCTAGCTAGACTATCTTACCCATATACATCATGGATGGACACTTCTCCCTGTCACGGTATGCCATGGTTCCCCTTAGTTTGAAGATGTAATCCTGTGTTTTCCTTAGCTTATCTCCTTAGCTATCATACTCTAATTCCACTGATTTCAAAACTCAGACCTCCAGAAGTGGAGAGCAGCACTTATCCAGATCTACTACGCGATTTAAAATTTTTTAAAGCCTCGTTAGAAAGGATTACCTAAATATACTGACCAGCTCAAATAGACAGAAGCATGCTGTATGGCAGACCAATCCAAACTCATCTCTCGGCATGTCCAACCCCCTCATTATCTCAGCCAATCATGGCTAGCGCGAAGGTTGCTGACTTTTTCTGTGGCTAAACCACAAAGGCTTGTAGTTTAACAATTGTATTCTCATTTACAGATGGCATACACGTCTGTTATTAAGGCACATGAAGGTTCACATGTTCCAGAAGGCATTTCTTCTGATTCCTGCTTACAAGCAAAAACTAAAGTAGGAAGCACCAGTGACTCGGTCAATAAAGAAGTGGTCAGATGACACAGATGCTAAGCTACAGGACTGTTTTGGTAGCACAGACTGGAATATGATCTGGGATTCTTCCAATGGCATTGAGGAGTATACCACATCAGTCACTGGCTTCATCAATAAGTGCATCGATGATGTCGTCCCCACAGTGACCATACATACATACATACATACATACATACATACATACATACATACATACATACATACATACATACATACATACCCCAACCAGGATTACAGGCAACATCTGCACTGAGCTAAAGGGTAGAGGAGTGGGTCTGTAACCTGGACGCTTAGAGGAAATCCCGCTATTCTCTTAGACAAACCATCAAACAGGCAAAGTGTCAATACAGGACTAAGATTGAATCGTACTACACCGGCTCTGATGCTCGTCGGATGTGGCAGGGCTTGCAAACTATTACAGACTACAAAGGGAAGCAAAGCAACGAGCTGCCCATTGACACAAGCCTACAGATGAGCTAAATTACTTCTATGCTTGCTTCGAGGCAAGCAACACTGAAACATGCATGAGAGCATCAGCTGTTCCGGACGACTGTGTGATCACGCTCTCCGTAGACGATGTGAGTAAGACCTTGAAACAATTCAACATTCACAAGGCCGCGGGGCCAGACGGATTACCAGGACTTGTACACCGAGCATGCACTGACCAACTGGCAAGTGTCTTCACTGATATTTTCAACCTGTCCATGACTGAGTCTGTAATACCAACATGTTTCAAGCAGACCACCATAGTCCCCGTACCCAAGAAGACTAAAGTAACCTGCCTAAATGACTACTGACCCATAGCACTCACATCTGAGCCATGAAGTGCTTTGAAAGGCTGGTCATAGCTCACATCAACACCATTATCCCAGAAACCCTAGACCCACTCCAATTTGCATAACACCCCAACAGATCCACAGATGATGCCATCTCTATTGCACTCCACACTGCCCTTTCCCATCTGGACAAAAAAAACACCTACTTGAGAACGCTGTTAATTGACTACAGCTCAGCGTTCAACCCCATAGTGCCCTCAAAGCTCATCACTAAGCTAAGTCCCTAAAAAGTGTCAAAGACTCCAGCCACCCTAGTCATAGATTGTTCTCTCTGCTACCGCACCTCAAGCGATACCAGAGCACCAAGTCTAGGCCCAAAAGGCTTCTTAACAGCTTCTACCCCCAATCCATAAGATTCCTGAACAGCTAATAAAATGGCTGGACTATTTGCGTTGTCCCCCCCACTCCCTCCCACCCCCTCTTTTATACTGCTGCTACTCTCTGGGTATTATCTATGCATAGTCACTAATTATAGCCTCGCTGTTGTTATGTTACTGCTGCTCTTTAACTATATATTGTTTATATTTTGTACTTATTTTACTTTTTACACTGATTTAGCCTAATACTGCATTGTTGGCATTTCACTGTAAGGTGAAACACTTGTTGTATTCAGCGCACGTGACAAATAACATTTAATTTGATTTGATTTAATACCAGCTGCAACCTCTTATTAAGGATCCGCCCCTTTTTTTTAAATTTCTCCTAAAATGACACACCCAAATGTAACTGCCTGTAGCTCAGGCCCTGAAGCAAGGATATACATTTTTTGGTACCATTTGAAAGGAAACACTTTTAAGTTTGTGGAAATGTGAAAGGAATGAATGTAGGAGAATTTAACATATTAGATCTGGTAAAAGATAATACAAAGAAAAAAAATTGTTTCAAAAAAAAATTGTTCCATAATCTTTGAAATGCAACAGAAAGGCTATCATATATTATTCCAGTCCAGTTGCAATTTAGATTTTGAACACTAGATGGCAGTAGTGTATGTGCAAACTTTTAGTCTGATCCAAGGTATCTCTGTGCATTCAAACTACCATCGATAAAATACAATTGTGTTCGTTGTCCGTAGCTTATGCCTGCCCGTAACATAAGCCCACTTCCACCATGGGGCACTCTGTTCACAACGTTGCCATCAGCAAACCACTCGCCCACACGAAGCCATACACGCTGTCTGCCATCTGCCCGGTACAAATATAAATAGATAGAAATATAGGTAGATATAATATAGGTAAAAATAGGTAGAAATCCGGGTTTATCCGTGAATAGAGCTCTTCTCCAGCATGCCAGCGGCCTCTGAAGGTGAGAATTTGCCCACTAAAATTGGTTACGACGTTGAACTGCAGTCAGGTCAAGGCACTGGGGGGGATGACAAGCATGCAAATGAGCTTCCCTGAGGCGGTTTCTGACAGTTTGTGCAAAAATGATTTGGTTGTGCAAAACCCCACAGGTTCATCAGCTGTCCGGGTGGCTGGTCTCAGATGATCCCGCATGTGAAGAAACCAGATGTGGAGGTCCTGGGCTGGCGTGGTCACACGTGGTCTGCAGAGGCTAGTTGGACGCACTGCCAAATTCTCTGAAGCGACTTTGGAGGTGGCTTATGGTAGAGAAATTAACATTCAAATTATCTGGCAACAGTTCTGGTGGACATGCCAATTTCACGCTCCCTCTAAACTTGAGACATCTGTGGCATTGTGTTGTGTGATAAAACTGTACATTTGAGTGGGCTTTTATTGTCCCCAGCACAAGGTGTACTTGTGTCATGATCATACTGTTTAAACAGCTTCTTGATATGCCACACCTGTCAGGTGGATGGATTATCTTAAAACATGTGGAATGCTCACTAACAGGGATATAAACAATTTGGTGCACCAAATATGAGAGAAATAAGCTTTTTTTTTGCATATGGAGCATTTCTGGGGCGGCAGGGTAGCCTAGTGGTTAGAGTGTAGAGGCGGCAGGTAGCCTAGTGGTTAGAGTGTTGGACTAGTAACCAGAAGGTTGCAAGTTCAAACCCCCGAGCTGACAAGGTACAAATCTGTCATTCTGCCCCTAAACAGGCAGTTAACCCCACTGTTCCTAGGCTGTCATTGAAAATAAGAATTTGTTCTTAATTAACTGACTTGCCTAGTAAAATGAAAAAAATTCTGGGATTGTTTTATTTCAGCTCATGAAACATAGGACCAACACTTTACATGTTGCGTTTATATTTTTCGATCAGTGCATAAAGGACATTAACAGTCTCTTTTGGGCATGGAACATGTTACTGCTACAGTCAAAAGGTGCTATCTAGAACCTAAAATGGTTACTTGGCTGTTCCCATAGGAGAACCATTTGAAGAACCCTTTCCACAGAGGGTTCTACATGGAACCCAAAAGAGTTCTACCTGGAACCCAAAAGGTTTCTCCTATGGGGACAGCTAAAGAACCCTTTAGGAAACCCTTTTTTCTAAGAGTGTAGTGTCTGGGTATGCAGAACATGTGATTTCCTTTTTCTTAAGACAAAGCTTTATCGAGACAAAAGCCAAATGCCATTGATTAAGTCGCTGACATTCACTGACCTACTTCTCTTAAAAATTGACCTACATTACTCAGAAGGTGCCAGATCAGACACAGTATTATCCATGATTCAGCCAGTAAGGTCACAGCAAAGTCGAGAGCCGGTCTCAGCAGTTAACTTCTAATAAACTAAAAGATGGGGTGGAAAATAGGACGTTAATAAAGATTCGATTGGCTGAAATATTACACACTTAATCCTTAAGTGGTCTTAGAGTTTGATTGGTCACTAAGTCAAAACGTGGAATAGAAGGCAGGGCCGCCTGGTAGGTCTCCATATTTCACCCTCCTCCTCCTGCTGTCTGCTCCATAGGAGAGAATGGATGCACCTCAATTTACATCATTTTTCTTATTGCTCTGTTCACAACCTTTGAAACGTGTCAGGGACGGTTTCTATAGCTCACCTCCACTAAACAGGAAAGAGTGGTTGTGTCTCAAATGAAACCCTGTTGCATTATTCTGACTGAAGCCCTACAGTACGTAACTGAGACAGATTATTTGAAAAATAAATGTTCCTATTTCGAACAGTTAATGAACAACGCTAACTGATGAGGAATAAAACAGAGAACCAACCTAATATCTCACGAGCTGTACTTCTGAAATATGTTCTATGGTGTTTATTAGTGATATTCCAACAGTCCCTTGGTGTGAATAATTTCTCTTAGGATGGAAATACAATTTCCATGTTAAGTAGTTTCCTTCTCTGCACTTGTGAATTGAGAATTGAACGGTTTGAAAGAGAAAAACACTCATGTGCCCACATGCAAGAGAATAGCTTTTCTGGTGAGAGATTTGATAAGGTTTCAGACCTATTTCCATTTCTGCTGTCTTCTTGAATTAATTCATCTAGCTAATATCTTGAATAACAAAGCTAGACCAATTGTATTATGTTAATTACATTTGGAAATCAAAATATAATTTCAGAATCCCTGCAAACCAAGACTGCATTTTATATGTGTAAATATGCATGGGTATCATTCATTTGTAATTTTCCAAAGAAATCAATAAACAGATTCCGTTGGACACCTGTACATTATTTTTTGTTGTTGTCAAATAAACATTCCACACTTCCCCATCTTTTTTTGGAACTCGGAACCTGGAACACGTAGAACACGTAGAACACGTAGAACATCAAGGCGTTCTGTTGCTTCCATCAGCTTCAATCATGCTTCAGGACCGCAGTAGATGTCCGATACTGTTGATGAAAAGAGGACTGACTGCAGTTCTGGCTCATGAAGAAAGTAGAATGGTAGTGGAGCAGTAAGACAAGTGGAGGAAGTTTCCCAAAAGGAGTGAAAGAAGGTCACGCTGGCTGCAGCTAATTAACAGGCTTCAAACTTTTGGGGAAAAACATGCAAACGTGTATGTTGAAGAAAATGCCCTCACATTTTACCTGGAAAGGCTGTTTCCATAGAATCAACTTGTGAGTCAGACTGTCAATATTTTTCATGTCTTTCCAATGTTCAGTGTTTCTGCCCTTCTGATGTCAGAGGCCTTCAGAGGCCTTCGGAGGCCTTCGGAGGCCTTCGGAGGCCTTCGGAGGCCTTCAGATGTCAGAGGCCTTCAGATGCATTCAGATGTCAGATGCCTTCAGATGTCAGAGGCCTTCAGATGCCTTCAGATGTCAGAGGCCTTCAGATGCCTTCAGATGTCAGAGGTCTTCAGAGGCCTTCAGATGTCAGAGGCCTTCAGAGGCCTTCAGAGGCCTTCAGAGGCCTTCGGGTGCCTTCAGAGGCCTTCAGATGTCAGAGGCCTTCAGATGTCAGAGGCCTTCAGAGGCCTGCCCGTATTTTACATAAACAATAGGGCTCTGGTCAAATATAGTCCAATATGTAGGGAATAGGGTGCTATTTGGGACGAACATTAAGAGTTTGACATGCTGAACTTTGACCTCTGGTGAAAACTAGCTAGTTGTAGCTGTAATGACAGTGGCTGGTGGGTTGCCATTAACATTGTCCACAGCAGCACCCATACTAAAACACAGATTATATAATTCATACTAAAACACAGATTATAATTCATACTAAAACACAGATATTATATTTCAGACATAAAAACAGGGAGCATAATTCAGAGAAAAGAAAGGGAGAATAGAGGGAGGAGAAAGGGAGAACAGAGGGAAGAGAAAGATAGGATAGAGGGAGGAGAGATGGAGAATAGAGGAAGGAGAAAGGGAGAACAGAGGGAGGAGAGATGGAGAATAGAGGGAGGAGAGAAAGGTAGGATAGAAGGAGGAGAGATGGAGGATAGAGGGAAGAGAAAGGGAGGAGAGATGGAGGATAGAGGGAGGAGAAGGGAGAACAGAGGGAAGAGAAAGGGAGGATAGCGGGAAGAGAAAGGGAGGATAGAAGGAGGAGAAAGTCTGCCTGGTTTACAGTGCATTCGGAAAGTATTCAGACACCATGACTTTTTCCACATTTTGCTACATTAGAGCCTTATTTGAAAATGGATTAAAGAGTTTTTTCCCTCATCGATCTACACACAATACCCCATAATGACATCACAATACTCCATAATGACAAATCACAAACAGTTTTTTAAAACATTTTGCAGATGTATTTTAAATAAAATCAGAAATACCTTATTTACAGAAGTATTCAGACCCTTTGCTATGAGACTCGAAATTGAGCTCTAGTGCATCCTGTTTCCATTGATCATCCTTAAGATGTTTCTACAACTTAGTTGGAGTCCACTTGTGGTAAATTCAATTAATTGGACATGATTTAGAAAGGCACACACCTGTCTATATAAGGTCCCACAGTTGACAGTGCATGTCAGAGCAAAAACCAAGGCACAGATCTGGGGAAAGGTAGCTAAACGTTTCTGCAGCATTGAAGGTCCCCAAGAACACAGTGGCCTCCATCATTCTTAAATGGAAGAAGTTTGGAACCACCAAGACTCTTCCTAGAGCTGGCCAAACGGCCAAACTGAGCAATCGGGGGAGAAGGGCCTTGGTCAGGGAGGTGACAGCGTCACCAGCAATGCGCTCCCACACCATCAGACCACCTCCTCCATGCTTCACAGTGGGAACCACAACTGAGGAGATCATCCGTTCATCTACTCTGCGCCTCACAAAGACATAGCCCCTTAGTTCCAGTGAAAATAAATCTTAATGCAACAGCCTACAATTACATTCTAGACGATTCTGTGCTTCCAAGGCCCTTTTCTGTGCTTCGAAGGCCCTTTCCTGTTTTAGCATGACAATGCCCCCAAGGCACAAAGCGAGGTCCATAAAGAAATGGTTTGTCGAGATCGGTGTGGAATATCTTGAATGGATTGCACAGAGCCCTGACCTCACCGACAGCAACTCCATATTAATGCCCATGATTTTGGAAAGAGATTTTCGAAGATCAGGTGTCCATATAATTTTACTATCTATTCTATCTATCTATACTGTATCTATACTATGTATATTCTATCTATACTATCTATACAGTATATATTCTATCTATCTATACTATCTATCTGTACTGTATCTGTAATATCTATCTATACTTCATCTATACTATCTATACTGCATCTATACTTTAAATCTATACTATATATCTATACTGTATCTATAATATCTATCTATACTTTATCTATACTATCTATACTGTAGCAATACTATCTTTACTGGATCTATACTTTATATCTATACTATCTATCTATACTGCATCTATACTATCTATCTATACTGTATCTATACTATCTATACTGTATCTATACTATCTATACTGCATCTATATTTTAAATCTATACTATATATCTATACTGTATCTATACTGCATCTATACTGTATCTATACTATCTATCTAAGCAAATCAAAGCAAATCAAATTTTATTTGTCACATACACATGGTTAGCAGATGTTAATGCGAGTGTAGCGAAATGCTTGTGCTTCTAGTTCCGACAATGCAGTGATAACCAACAAGTAATCTAACTAACAATTCTAAAACTACTGTCTTATACACAGTGTAAGAAGATAAAGAATATGTACATAAGGATATATGAGTGAGTGATGGTACAGAGCAGCAAACAGTAGATGGTATCGAGTACAGTATATACATATGAGATGAGTATGTAGACAAAGTAAACAAAGTGGCATAGTTAAAGTGGCTAGTGATACATGTATTACATAAGGATGCAGTCGATGATGTAGAGTACAGTATATACGTATGCATATGAGATGAATAATGTAGGGTAAGTAAACATTATATAAGGTAGCATTGTTTAAAGTGGCTAGTGATATATTTACATCATTTCCCATCAATTCCCATTATTAAAGTGGCTGGAGTTGGGTCAGTGTCAATGACAGTGTGTTGGCAGCAGCCACTCAATGGTGGCTGTTTAACAGTCTGATAGCCTTGAGATAGAAGCTGTTTTTCAGTCTCTCAGTCCCAGCTTTGATGCACCTGTACTGACCTCGCCTTCTGGATGATAGCGGGGTGAACAGGCAGTGGTTTGGGTGGTTGATGTCCTTGATGACTGCAACTATACTGCATCTATACTGTATCTATACTATCTATCTATACTGTATCTATACTATCTATCTATACTGTATCTATACTATCTATCTATACTGTATACAGTGCGTTCGGAAAGTTTTCAGACCACTTGACTTTTTCCACATTTTGTTACATTATAGCCTTATTCTAAAATTGATTAAATAAATACAAATTCTCATCAATGACAAAGCGAAAACTGTTTTTTAGAAATTCTTGCAAATGTATTTAAAAAGGCACACATCTGTCAATATAAGGTCCCACAGTTGACAGTGCATGTCAGCGCAAAAACCAAGTCATGAGTTTGAGGGAATTGTTCGTACAGCTCCAAGACAGGATTGTGTCAAGGCATAGGTCTCGGGAAGGGTACCAAAAAATGTCTGCAGCATTGAAGGTCTCCAGGAACACAGTGGCCTCCATCATTCTTAAATTGAGGAATTTTGGAACCACCAAGACTGTTCCTAGCGCTGGCCGCCCGGCCAAACTGAGCAATTTCAGCGGCAGGGAGACAAGTCAGGATCGAGGGATAGATGAACGGAGCAAAGTTCAAAGAGATCCTTGATGAAAGCCTATTCCAGAACGCTCAGGACCTCAGACTGGGGTGAAGGTTCGCCTTCCCATAGGACAAAGACCCTAAGAACACCAAGACAAGACAAAGTCAAGACAAAGCCAAGACAACGCTGGAGTGGCTTGGGGACAAGTCTCTGAATGTCATTGAGTGGCCCAGCCAGAGCCCGGACATGAACCCAATCGAACATCTCTAGAGAGACTTGAAAATAGCTGTGTAGCGACACTCCCCATCCAACCCGAAATAGCTTAAGAGGATCTTCAGAGAAGAATGGGAGTTACTCCCCAAATACAGGTGTGCCAAGCTTGTAATGTCATAGCCATGAAGAGGCTATAATCGCTGCCAAAGGTGCTTCAACAAAGCACTGAGTAAATGTGAATGTAAATGTGATTTTCTATTTTTAATTTTTAATACATTTGCTAAAATTTCTAAAAACATGTTTTTGCTTTGTAATTATGGGGTATTGTTTGTAGATTGATGAGGAAAAACAAAAATGTTATACAGTGTGTAGTATAAGGCTGTAACCCAACTGTAAGGGGTGCGTAACTGGAGGCAGGGAAGTCAGACGCAGGAGATCAGAACTAGGTAATAACCGGAGCAGTTTCATTTCAAAACCAACGGCATGAAGTAATAACCAACATGGATACAAAACCTGACGCGCACCAGTCAACATGTGCACAAGCACTTACAACAAACAATACCACACAAAGACATGGAGAGGAACAGAGGATTAAATACACAACAATTAATGAGGGAAATGAAAACCAGGTGTGTAGGAAAACAAGACGAAACAAATGGAAAATGAAAAGTGGATCGACGATGGCTAGAAGACCGGTGACGCCGACCGCCGAACGCCGCTCGAACAAGGAGAGGAACCGACTTCGGTGGAAGTCGTGACACTAACAAAATGTGGGACAAGTCAAGGTGTCTGAATACTTTCCAAATACACTATATATACTGTCTAATTTATCTGCACTGTATCTATAATATCTTTACTGTGTTTATACTATCTATACCTTATCTATACTATTTCTCTATACTAGAAATACACTATCTAAACTATATCTATTATTTCCATCTATACTGTGATATACTATCTATCTATACTGTATCTATACTATCTATCTATACTGTATCTATACTATCTATAATGTATCTATACTATCTAGCTATACTGTATCTATACTATCTAGCTATACTGTATCTATACTATCTAGCTATAATGTATCTATACTATCTAGCTATACTGTATCTATACTATCTAGCTATACTGTATCTATACTACCTCTCTATATTGTTTATATACTATATATCTATACTGTATCTATACCAACTATACTGTATCTATACTGCATCTACAGTACACCATCTAGCTATACTGTATCTATAATATCCATCTATGCTGTACTATACTATCTATATATACTTTACTACACTATCTATACTGTATCTATACTATCTAGTATCTAAACGGTATCTATACTTTAATGTATCTGCACTGAGTATACAAAACATTATGAACACCTGCTCTTTCCATGACATGATTGTGACGGACTCTGTCCAAGCTGGAAGGGTGCTCTCATCTTATGTATCAACATAGACAGTGCTCTAACTCCAGTTCCACAGTGAGATAGGGTGCAGGCCAGGCAGCAGGCTGTTAGCCAGCCTGCCAGCTTAGTGGAGTCTGCCCCTAGCACAGTCAATGTAGTTAGTTTAAAGCCCATTGAGACCGTGTCTGTGCCTCGTGCCTTGTGCCTCGATCTAGGTCGGGCTAAACTAAAAATGTCGACGTTCGCCTTAGCAATCTCCCTGGAATAAAGACCTCCTCCATTCTTGTCATTATTGAAAGAGATTCTGATAATATCTCACATCTCAAAATAGGACTACTCTAATGTTAGACCCCTCACTTCCAATGCAACTAATCACTGATCATAATCTTGATGTGACTGGCCTGACTGAAACATGGCCCAAGCCTGATGAATTAACTGCGATAAATGAGGCCTCAACTCCTGGCTACACTAGTGACCATATCCCTCACACATCCCGCAAAGGTAGACTTGTTAATAACATTTGCGACAAAGACTGCATTTTTGTCTTTTGAGCTTCTAGTCATGAAATCTATGCAGCCTACTCAATCACTTCTGATAGCTACTGTTTACAGGCCTCCTGGGCTGTATACAGCATTCCTCATTTAGTTCCCTGAATTCTTATTGGACCTCATAGTCATGGAAGATAATATTCACATTTTTGGTGACTTCAATATTCACGTGAAGAAGTCCACAGACCTATTCCAAAAGGCTTTCAGAGCCATCCTCGATTCAGTAGGTTTTGTCTCGGAACCTACGCATTGTCACAATCATACCCTGGATCTAGTTTTGTCCCGTGGAATAAATATTGTAGATCTTAATCTTTTTCCTCATAATCCTGGACTATTGGACCTCCATTTCATTTTGTTTACATTTGCAACAAATAATCTGCTCAGACCCCAACCAACGATTATCAAAAGTCACTCTATAAATTCTCCGACAACCCATAGATTCCTAGATGCCCTCCCAGACTCCCTCCACCTGCCCAAGGACGTTGGAGTATATAAATATGTTAACCACCTTACCGAGGACCTAAACTTAACCTTGCGTAATACACTAGATGCAGTTGCAACTCTAAAAACAAACAAAAAACATTTGTCACATGAAACTACAGTTGTATAGTTTCCCTGGTATACAGAAAATACCCGAGCCCTGATGCTTCCAGAATATTGGAACAGAAATGACGTTCCGCCAAATTATAAATCTTTCGGCGAGCTTGAAAACAAGTATCATTCAATATCAAAGAGCCCTCACTGATGCTTGATCAGCCTTTGAGGAGAATAAAACAATCCAAAGCTAACTAAAAAGCAACGTTCTCCAAGTGAGAATGGCCTTCGCGTCAACATTGATTGAACTCATATTGAAATATGCTTATTTCTCCAAAGCTCGGTGGTCCTGAGTCTGCACAGAACTGCCAGGACCTAGGATGAATGGAGACACTAGAGTGTTTTAATCCTGTATCTCTCCACACATTCACAAAAATAGTAAACGCCTCTAAACCTTCCAGTTGCCAATTGGATCCTTTTCCAACTAACTACTGAAAGAGCTACTTCCTGTGCTTGGCTCTCCTATGTTGAACATAATAAATGGCTCCCTATCCTCCGGATGTGTACAAACTCACTAAAAGTATCAGTAATAAACCCTTTCCTGAAAAAGAAAACCTTAACTCGAAAAAAAAAACAAAAAAAAACGATTGCCTCATATCCAATCTCCAATTGCTCAATTTTGTTGTTGTTGAAAAAGCTGTTGTGTGGCATCTCACTGCCTTTCTGAAGACAACTAATGTATAGTAAATACTCCAGTATGGTTCTAAACCCCATCGTACTACTGGTGAAGGTGATAAATGACCTTCTAATGGTCTCAGACCAAGTCTCTGCATCTGTCCTCCTAGACCTTAGTGCTGCTTTTGACACCATTGATCACCACATACTTTTGAAGAGATTGGAAACCCAAATAGGTCAACACGGACAAGTTCTGGCCTGGATTAGATATTATCTGTCGGGAAGATATCAGTTTGCCTCTGTGGAGGGTTTATCTTCTGGGTTTTTCCTCTGACAAATCAATGGTAAGTTTCGGTGTTCCTCTAAAGTTGCGTTTCAGGACCACTAATGTTTTCACCATATATTCTACCACTTGGTGATGTCATTCGGAAACACAATGTCAACTTTCACTGCTATGCAGACAACACACAGCTGTATATCTCGAAGAAACATGGTGAAACCCCAAAATTGCCTACACTGGATGCCTGTCTTTCAGAATTAAGGAAGAGGATGGCGGCAAATGTTTTAATTTAACATTTGGACAAAAACAGAGATGTTAGTTCTAGGTCTCAAGAAACAAAAAGATCTGCTGTTTGATCTGATGGTTGTACAGTTGTGAAAGACCTTGGCGTTACTCTTTACGCTGATCTGTCTTTTGAAAAACATATAAAAAATATTTCAAGGGCAACTTTCTACCATCTTTGTAACAAAACGTTTGACACCATGCTCACCCCCGTTTTGACCTCCTCCTTTTCCTCAGCAACCAGGAAGTGGATGGCTGCAAATGTTCTACTTTTAAACTCGGACAAAACAGAGATGCTTGTTCTAGGTCCCAAGGAACAAAGAGATCTTCTGTTGAATCTGACAATTAATCTTAATGGTTGTACAGTCGTCTAAAATAAAACTGTAAAGGACCTCGGCGTTACTCCTGGACTCTGATCTCTCTTTTGACGAATATATCAAGACTGTTTCAAGGGCAGCTTTTTCCATCTACGTAACATTGCAAAAATCTGAAACTTTCTGTCCAAAAATGATGCAGAAAAATTAATCCATGCTTTTGTCACTTCTAGATTAGATTACTGCAATGCTTTACACTCCGGCTACCTTGATAAAGCACTGAATAAACTGCAGTTAGTGCTAAATACGGCTGCTAGACTCTTGACTAGAACCCCAAAATGAAATCATATTACTCATGCTAGCCTCTCTACACTGGCTTCCTGTTATGGCTAGGGCTGATTTCAAGGTTTTACTGCTAACCTACAAAACATTACATGGGCGTGCTCCTACTTATTTATCTGATTTGGTCCTGCCGTACATACCTACACGTACGCTACGGTCAAAAGACGCAGGCCTCCTTACTGTAACTAGAATTTCTAAGCAAACAGCTGGAGGCAGGGCTTTCTCCTACAGAGCTCAATTTTTATGGAATGGTCTGCTCATCCATGTGAGAGACACAGACTCGGTCTCGACCTTCAAGTCTTTACTGAAGACTCATCTCTTCAGTAGGTATTATGATAGAGTCTAGTCTGGCCCAGGAGCGCGAAAGTGAACGGCAAGGCACTGGAGTGACGAATCACCCGTGCTGTATCTGCCTGGCTGGCTCCCCTCTCTCCACTGGGATTATCTGCCTCTAACCACATTACGGGGGCTGAGTCACTGGCTTACTAGTGCTCTCCCATGCCGTCCCTAGGAGGGGTGCGTCACATCGTGACAGGCTTTTTTCGCTATACTTGACTGAAGTGGGTTGAGTCACTAACGTGATCTTCCTGTCCGGTTTTGCGCCCCCTCAGGCTTGTGTGGTGGAGGAGATCTTCATGGTCTATACTCCACCTTGTCTCAGGGTAGTAAGTTGGTGGTCTGTTGATATCCCTCTAGTGGTGTGGGTGCTGTGCTTTGGAAAAGTGGGTGGGGTTATATCCTGCCTGGATGGCCCTGTCCGGGGGTATCGTCGGACGGGACCACAGTGTCCCCCGACTCCCCCTGTCTCAGTCTCCAGTATCTATGCTGCGATAGTCTATGTGCCCGGGGGCTAGGGTCAGTCTGTCCTGGTGTAATTGGTGTAATTCTGCTGTCTTATCTAGTGTCCTGTGTAATCTTAAGTATGCTCCCTTATTCTCCCATCGCTCTCTCTCTCTTTCCCTCTTTCTATCTCTTTCTATTTCTCTCTCGTTCTCTCTCTCCCTCCCCTCCCAGAGAACGTGAGACCTCAGGACTACCTGGCCTGACTACAACTGGCTGTCCCCATCCTCAGTCCACCTGGTCATGCTGCTGAGACAGTTTCAACTGTTTTGCCTGCGGCTATGGAACCCTGACCAGTTCGCCAGACCTGCTACCTGTCCCAGACCTGCTACCTGTCCCAGACCTGCTAGCTGTCCCAGACCAAATCAAGTCAAATCAAATGTATTTATATAGCCCTTCGTACATTAGCTGATATCTCAAAGTGCTGTACAGAAACCCAGCCTAAAACCCCAAACAGCAAGCAATGCAGGTGTAGAAGCACGGTGGCTAGGAAAAACTCCCTAGAAAGGCCAAAACCTAGGAAGAAACCCAGAGAGGAACCAGGCTATGTGGGGTGGCCAGTCCTCTTCTGGCTGTGCCGGGTGGAGATTATAACAGAACATGGCCAAGATGTTCAAATGTTCATAAATGACCAGCATGGTCGAATAATAATAAGGCAGAACAGTTGAAACTGGAGCAGCAGCACGGTCAGGTGGACTGGGGACAGCAAGGAGTCATCATGTCAGGAAGTCCTGGGGCATGGTCCTAGGGCTCAGGTCCTCCGAGAGAGAGAAAGAAAGAGAGAATTAGAGAGAGCATATGTGGGGTGGCCTGTCCTCTTCTGGCTGTGCCGGGTGGAGATTATAACAGAACATGGCCAAGATGTTCAAATGTTCATAAATGACCAGCATGGTCGAATAATAATAAGGCAGAACAGTTGAAACTGGAGCAGCAGAACGGCCAGGTGGACTGGGGACAGCAAGGAGTCATCATGTCAGGTAGTCCTGGGGCATGGTCCTAGGGCTCAGGTCCTCCGAGAGAGAGAAAGAAATAGAGAAGGAGAGAATTAGAGAACGCACACTTAGATTCACACAGGACACCGAATAGGACAGAAGTACTCCAGATATAACAAACTGACCCTAGCCCCCCGACACATAAACTACTGCAGCATAAATACTGGAGGCTGAGACAGGAGGGGTCAGGAGACACTGTGGCCCCATCCGAGGACACCCCCGGACAGGGCCAAACAGGAAGGATATAACCCCACCCACTTTGCCAAAGCACAGCCCCCACACCACTAGAGGGATATCTTCAACCACCAACTTACCATCCTGAGACAAGGCTGAGTATAGCCCACAAAGATCTCCGCCATGGCACAACCCAAGGGGGGGCGCCAACCCAGACAGGATGACCACATCAGTGAATCAACCCACTCAGGTGACGCACCCCTTCCAGGGACGGCATGAGAGAGCCCCAGTAAGCCAGTGACTCAGCCCCTGTAATAGGGTTAGAGGCAGAGAATCCCAGTGGAAAGAGGGGAACCGTCCAGGCAGAGACAGCAAGGGCGGTTCGTTGCTCCAGAGCCTTTCCGTTCACCTTCCCACTCCTGGGCCAGACTACACTCAATCATATGACCCACTGAAGAGATGAGTCTTCAGTAAAGACTTAAAGGTTGAGACCGAGTTTGCATCTCTGACATGGGTAGTAGATCATGCTACCTGACCTGCTACCTGTCCCAGACCTGCTACCTGTCCCAGATGTGCTACCTTGTTTTCGAACCCTCTCTCTCCTTTCCTCTGTCCCTCTCTACTGCACCTCGACCTATGAATGATCTACTGCACCTGCTACCTATGAATGATCTACTGCACCTCGACCTATGAATGATCTACTGCACCTGCTACCTATGAATGATCTACTGCACCTCGACCTATGAATGATCTACTGCACCTGCTACCTATGAATGATCTACTGCACCTGCTACCTATGAATGATCTACTGCACCTGCTACCTATGAATGATCTACTGCACCTGCTACCTATGAATGATCTACTGCACCTGCTACCTATGAATGATCTACTGCACCTCGACCTATGAATGATTTACTGCACCTCGACCTATGAATGATCTACTGCACCTCGACCTATGAATGATCTACTGCACCTGCTACCTATGAATGATCTACTGCACCTGCTACCTATGAATGATCTACTGCACCTGCTACCTATGAATGATCTACTGCACCTGCTACCTATGAATGATCTACTGCACCTCGACCTATGAATGATTTACTGCACCTCGACCTATGAATGATCTACTGCACCTCGACCTATGAATGATCTACTGCACCTCGACCTATGAATGATCTACTGCACCTGCTACCTATGAATGATCTACTGCACCTCGACCTATGAATGCTCAGCTATGAAAAGCCAGAACGAAGAACGATGTATACTGAAACCCCCTAGCACACCGGTGTGTCAATCTAAGTAACATAATAAAACAAATCCCCATCAAAATACATCAGTTTAAGCCAGAGATATCAGAGCTAAATGGAGCTATAGCACTGTTCGTCACAAATCATTACATTTACATTTACATTTAAGTCATTTAGCAGACGCTCTTATCCAGAGCGACTTACAAATTGGTGCTTTCACCTTATGACATCCAGTGGAACAGCCACTTTACAATAGTGCATCTAAATCTTTTAAGAGGGGGGGGGTGAGAAGGATTACTTTATCCTATCCTAGGTATTCCTTAAAGAGGTGGGGTTTCAGGTGTCTCCGGAAGGTGGTGATTGACTCCGCTGTCCTGGCGTCGTGAGGGAGTTTGTTCCACCATTGGGGGGCCAGAGCAGCGAACAGTTTTGACTGGGCTGAGCGGGAACTGTACTTCCTCAGTGGTAGGGAGGCGAGCAGGCCAGAGGTGGATGAACGCAGTGCCCTTGTTTGGGTGTAGGGCCTGATCAGAGCCTGGAGGTACTGAGGTGCCGTTCCCCTCACAGCTCCGTAGGCAAGCACCATGGTCTTGTAGCGGATGCGAGCTTCAACTGGAAGCCAGTGGAGAGAGCGGAGGAGCGGGGTGACGTGAGAGAACTTGGGAAGGTTGAACACCAGACGGGCTGCGGCGTTCTGGATGAGTTGTAGGGGTTTAATGGCACAGGCAGGGAGCCCAGCCAACAGCGAGTTGCAGTAATCCAGACGGGAGATGACAAGTGCCTGGATTAGGACCTGCGCCGCTTCCTGTGTGAGGCAGGGTCGTACTCTGCGGATGTTGTAGAGCATGAACCTACAGGAACGGGCCACCACCTTGATGTTAGTTGAGAACGACAGGGTGTTGTCCAGGATCACGCCAAGGTTCTTAGCGCTCTGGGAGGAGGACACATTGGAGTTGTCAACCGTGATGGCGAGATCATGGAACGGGCAGTCCTTCCCCGGGAGGAAGAGCAGCTCCGTCTTGCCGAGGTTCAGCTTGAGGTGGTGATCCGTCATCCACACTGATATGTCTGCCAGACATGCAGAGATGCGATTCGCCACCTGGTCATCAGAGGGGGGGAAAGGAGAAGATTAATTGTGTGTCGTCTGCATAGCAATGATAGGAGAGACCATGTGAGGTTATGACAGAGCCAAGTGACTTGGTGTATAGCGAGAATAGGAGAGGGCCTAGAACAGAGCCCTGGGGGACACCAGTGGTGAGAGCGGGTGGTGAGGAGACAGATTCTCGCCACGCCACCTGGTAGGAGCGACCTGTCAGGTAGGACGCAATCCAAGCATGGGCCGCGCCGGAGATGCCCAACTCGGAGAGGGTGGAGAGGAGGATCTGATGGTTCACAGTATCGAAGGCAGCCGATAGGTCTAGAAGGATGAGAGCAGAGGAGAGAGAGTTAGCTTTAGCAGTGCGGAGTGCCTCCGTGATACAGAGAAGAGCAGTCTCAGTTGAATGACTAGTCTTGAAACCTGACTGATTTGGATCAAGAAGGTCATTCTGAGAGAGATAGCGGGAGAGCTGGCCAAGGACGGCACGTTCAAGAGTTTTGGAGAGAAAAGAAAGAAGGGATACTGGTCTGTAGTTGTTGACATCGGAGGGATCGAGTGTAGGTTTTTTCAGAAGGGGTGCAACTCTCGCTCTCTTGAAGACGGGAGGGACGTAGCCAGCGGTCAGGGATGAGTTGATGAGCGAGGTGAGGTAAGGGAGAAGGTCACCGGAAATGGTCTGGAGAAGAGAGGAGGGGATAGGGTCAAGCGGGCAGGTTGTTGGGCGGCCGGCCGTCACAAGACGCGAGATGTCATCTGGAGAGAGAGGGGAGAAAGAGGTCAGAGCACAGGGTAGGGCAGTGTGAGCAGAACCAGCGGTGTCGTTTGACTTAGCAAACAAGGATCGGATGTCGTCGACCTTCTTTTCAAAATGGTTGACGAAGTCATCTGCAGAGAGGGAGGAGGGGGGAGGGGGAGGAGGATTCAGGAGGGAGGAGAAGGTGGCAAAGAGCTTCCTAGGGTTAGAGGCAGATGCTTGGAATTTAGAGTGGTAGAAAGTGGCTTTAGCAGCAGAGACAGAGGAGGAAAATGTAGAGAGGAGGGAGTGAAAGGATGCCAGGTCCGCAGGGAGGCGAGTTTTCCTCCATTTCCGCTCGGCTGCCCGGAGCCCTGTTCTGTGAGCTCGCAATGAGTCGTCGAGCCACGGAGCGGGAGGGGAGGACCGAGCCGGCCTGGAGGATAGGGGACATACAGAGTCAAAGGATGCAGAAAGGGAGGAGAGGAGGGTTGAGGAGGCAGAATCAGGAGATAGGTTGGAGAAGGTTTGAGCAGAGGGAAGAGATGATAGGATGGAAGAGGAGAGAGTAGCGGGGGAGAGAGAGCGAAGGTTGGGACGGTGCGATACCATCCGAGTAGGGGCAGTGTGGGAAGTGTTGGATGAGAGCGAGAGGGAAAAGGATACAAGGTAGTGGTCGGAGACTTGGAGGGAGTTGCAATGAGGTTAGTGGAAGAACAGCATCTAGTAAAGATGAGGTCGAGCGTATTGCCTGCCTTGTGAGTAGGGGGAAGGTGAGAGGGTGAGGTCAAAGAGGAGAGGAGTGGAAAGAAGGAGGCAGAGAGGAATGAGTCAAAGGTAGACGTGGGGAGGTTAAAGTCGCCCAGAACTGTGAGAGGTGAGCCGTCCTCAGGAAAGGAGCTTATCAAGGCATCAAGCTCATTGATGAACTCTCCGAGGGAACCTGGAGGGCGATAAATGATAAGGATGTTAAGCTTGAAAGGGCTGGTAACTGTGACAGCATGGAATTCAAAGGAGGCGATAGACAGATGGGTAAGGGGAGAAAGAGAGAATGACCACTTGGGAGAGATGAGGATCCCGGTGCCACCACCCCGCTGACCAGAAGCTCTCGGGGTGTGCGAGAACACGTGGGCGGACGAAGAGAGAGCAGTAGGAGTAGCGGTGTTGTCTGTGGTGATCCATGTTTCCGTCAGTGCCAAGAAGTCGAGGGACTGGAGGGAGGCATAGGCTGAGATGAACTCTGCCTTGTTGGCCGCAGATCGGCAGTTCCAGAGGCTACCGGAGACCTGGAACTCCACGTGGGTCGTGCGCGCTGGGACCACCAGATTAGGGTGGCCGCGGCCACGCGGTGTGGAGCGTTTGTATGGTCTGTGCAGAGAGGAGAGAACAGGGATAGACAATCAAATCAAATTTATTTATATAGCCCTTCGTACATCAGCTGATATCTCAAAGGGCTGATATCTCTTTACTCCTTCCGTGGCCTCCAATTGCTCTTAAATACAAGTAAAACTAAATGCATGCTCTTCAACCGATCGCTACCTGCACCTACCCGCCTGTCCAACATCACTACTCTGGACGGCTCTGACTTAGAATACGTGGACAACTACAAATACTTAGGTGTCTGGTTAGACTGTAAACTCTCCTTCCAGACCCATATCAAACATCTCCAATCCAAAGTTAAATCTAGAATTGGCTTCCTATTTCGCAACAAAGCATCCTTCACTCATGCTGCCAAACATACCCTTGTAAAATTGACCATCCTACCAATCCTCGACTTTGGCGATGTCATTTACAAAATAGCCTCCAATACCCTACTCAACAAATTGGATGCAATCTATCACAGTGCAATCCGTTTTGTCACCAAAGCCCCATATACTACCCACCATTGCGACCTGTACGCTCTCGTTGGCTGGCCCTCGCTTCATACTCGTCGCCAAACCCACTGGCTCCATGTCATCTACAAGACCCTGCTAGGTAAAGTCCCCCTTATCTCAGCTCGCTGGTCACCATAGCATCTCCCACCTGTAGCACACGCTCCAGCAGGTATATCTCTCTAGTCACCCCCAAAACCAATTCTTTCTTTGGCCGCCTCTCCTTCCAGTTCTCTGCTGCCAATGACTGGAACGAACTACAAAAATCTCTTAAATTGGAAACACTTATCTCCCTCACTAGCTTTAAGCACCAACTGTCAGAGCATCTTACAGATTACTGCACCTGTACATAGCCCACCTATAATTTAGCCCAAACAACTACCTCTTTCCCAACTGTATTTAATTTATTTATTTATTTTGCTCCTTTGCACCCCATTATTTTTATTTCTACTTTGCACATTCTTCCATTGCAAAACTACCATTCCAGTGTTTTACTTGCTATATTGTATTTACTTTGCCACCATGGCCTTTTTTGCCTTTACCTCCCTTCTCACCTAATTTGCTCACATTGTATATAGACTTTTTTTTTTTTTACTGTATTATTGACTGTATGTTTGTTTTACTCCATGTGTAACTCTGTGTCGTTGTATGTGTCGAACTGCTTTGCTTTATCTTGGCCAGGTCGCAATTGTAAATGAGAACTTGTTCTCAACATGCTTACCTGGTTAAATAAAGGTGAAATAAAATAAATAAATAAAAAGTGCTGTACAGAAACCCAGCCTAAAACTCCATACAGCAAGCAATGCAGGTGTAGAAGCACGGTGGCTAGGAAAAACTCTCTAGAAAGGCTCAAACCTAGGAAGAAACCTAGAGAGGAACCAGGCTATGTGGGGTGACCAGTCCTCTTCTGGCTGTGCCAGGTGGAGATTATAACAGAACATGGCCAAGATGTTCAAATGTTCATAAATGACCAGCATGGTCGATTAATAATAAGGCAGAACAGTTGAAACTGGAGCAGCAGCACGGCCAGGTGGACTGGGGACAGCAAGGAGTCATCATGTCAGGTAGTCCTGGGGCATGGTCACACCAGGAGATATCCTGAAAATCGGTCTTCTCACGAAAATGTCTGTAGCATCCGAACAGTATAGACTACAAACTAACATGATCACTCAATAGAAAGGGTAGACTCTCACAAATACGATGTTCTCCGTTTTGCTCAACGACCCCAACAAGTGTCACCCCTCAGAGCCTGGTTACTCTCTAGGCATCTCTACTTGGTTCCTTCCTTTCTGGGGAGTTCTTCCAAGTCATTGTGCTTCTACATCTAAATTGCTTGCTCTGTGGGGTTTTAGGCCAGGTTGTGTACATTTTGACATCTGCTAATGTAAAAAGAGCTTTATGAATCAATTTGATTTGATTTTGATTATTGATGTCACTTGTTAAATCCAATCAATTAGTGTACATGCAGGGGAAGAGAAAGGTTAAAGAGTGAGCTTTGAGACAATTGAGACATGGAGTGTGTATGTGTGCCATTCCGAGTTTAACCGATGTGAAATGGTTAGCTAGTTAGTGGTGGTGCGTGCTAATAGCGTTTCAATCGGTGACGTCACTCGCTTTGAGACCTTGAAGTTGTGGTTCCCCTTGCTCTGCAAGGGCCGCGGCTTTTGTGGAGCGATGGGTAACGATGCTTCGAGGGTAACTGTTGATGTGTGCAGAGGGTCCCTGGTTGCGAGCCCGGGTAGGGGCGAGGGGACGGACTAAAGTTATACTGTTACACGAGGGCAAGACAAAAGATGTAAGTGCCTTTGAACAGGGTATGGTAGTAGGTGCCAGACACACAGGTTTGTGTCAAGAACTGCAACGCTGCTGAATTATTCACACTCAACAGTTTCAGTGTGTATCAAGAATGGTCCATGACCCAAAGGACATCCAGACAACTTGACACGACTGTGGGAAGGATTGGATTCAACATGGGCCCTGTGGGACGCTTTCAAAGCCTTGTAGAGTCCATGCCCTGTCAAACTGAGGCTATTCTGAGGGCAAAAATATTAAGAAGGTATGATGTCTGTCTACACTGTATCTATATTGTATCTATACTCTCTATACTGTTGCACTTCCGGGTTGGAGCGAGCGGTCGCATCTGCACTCGGTCCGCAGGTAGTATTACATTTCATTACATTTCATTATAGTACAACGGTTTGATTTGTCTAATCTTATCAATTTCTTCTTAGCTAGCTACACAGCCGTCTTTGTTTCATAGATAATTGCGTAATTATCGTATTTCGTCGTCCTAACGCAGTCTACACTGCCCTGCAGCTAGCCAGCTAGCTAACGTCCACCGTTAGCTAGTCCACCGTCTACCGATTAGCAGCACAACTATTACACTCAACTGAACGACTTGATTAGTGTAGTGTTAGCTAGCTACATAGTTGTCTTTGCTGTCTTCGTACCCAAGATAATTGTGTAGTTTAGAGTGTGTAGTTTTATGTCGTCCTTAACATAGGAGACTCTGCTAGCTAGCCAACAGCTAGCCAACGTCTACCGAACAGAACTTCTGCACTCAACAATCCGGTCGCATTTCGCTTCGCTCCACAGGTAGTATCACATTTTTCATTTCATTTCATTACAGTACAACGGCTTGATTTGTTTGATCGTAGCTAGCTACATAGCTAGCTACACAGCCGTCTTTGTATCAAAGATAATTGTGTAGTCTAGAGCGACTTCCTAGGTTAGTTAGCCAGCTATTGTCGTTCTTTTAGCATAGCGTAACGTAATCAACACTGCTAGCTAGCCAGCTAGCCCCGAATAGCAGCACAGTAGAAACTATTACACTCAACGGAACGACTTGATTAGTGTAGTGTCAACAACGCAGCCAATGCCAACTAGCCTACTTAGTCAACAACGCAGCCTCTGCCAGCTAGCCTACTTCAGCAGTACTGTATCATTTTAATCATTTTAGTCAATAAGATTCTTGCTACGTAAGCTTAACTCTCTGAACACTCGTGACGTGTAGTCCACTTGTCATTCCAATCTCCTTTGCATTAGCGTAGCCTCTTGTGTAGCCTGTCAACTATGTGTCTGTCTATCCCTGTTCTCTCCTCTCTGCACAGACCATACAAACGCTCCACACCGCGTGGCGCGGCCACCTAATCTGGTGGTCCCAGCGCGCACGACCCACGTGGAGTTCCAGGTCTCCGGTAGCCTCTGGAACTGCCGATCTGCGGCCAACAAGGCAGAGTTCATCTCCGCCTATGTCTCCCTCCAGTCCCTCGACTTCTTGGCACTGACGGAAACATGGATCACCACAGACAACACTGCTACTCCTACTGCTCTCTCTTCGTCTGCCCACGTGTTCTCGCACACCCGAGAGCTTCTGGTCAGCGGGGTGGTGGCACCGGGATCCTCATCTCTCCCAAGTGGTCATTCTCTCTTTCTCCCCTTACCCATCTGTCTATCGCCTCCTTTGAATTCCATGCTGTCACAGTTACCAGCCCTTTCAAGCTTAACATCCTTATCATTTATCGCCCTCCAGGTTCCCTCGGAGAGTTCATCAATGAGCTTGATGCCTTGATAAGCTCCTTTCCTGAGGACGGCTCACCTCTCACAGTTCTGGGCGACTTTAACCTCCCCACGCCTACCTTTGACTCATTCCTCTCTGCCTCCTTCTTTCCACTCCTCTCCTCTTTTGACCTCACCCTCTCACCTTCCCCCTACTCACAAGGCAGGAAATACGCTCGACCTCATCTTTACTAGATGCTGTTCTTCCACTAACCTCGTTGCAACTCCCCTCCAAGTCTCCGACCACTACCTTGTATCCTTTTCCCTCTCGCTCTCATCCAACACTTCCCACACTGCCCCTACTCGGATGGTATCGCGCCGTCCCAACCTTCGCTCTCTCTCCCCGCTACTCTCTCCTCTTCCATCCTATCATCTCTTCCCTCTGCTCAAACCTTCTCCAACCTATCTCCTGATTCTGCCTCCTCAACCCTCCTCTCCTCCCTTTCTGCATCCTTTGACTCTCTATGTCCCCTATCCTCCAGGCCGGCTCGGTCCTCCCCTCCCGCTCCGTGGCTCGACGACTCATTGCGAGCTCACAGAACAGGGCTCCGGGCAGCCGAGCGGAAATGGAGGAAAACTCGCCTCCCTGCGGACCTGACATCCTTTCACTCCCTCCTCTCTACATTTTCCTCTTCTCTCTCTGCTGCTAAAGCCACTTTCTACCACTCTAAATTCCAAGCATCTGCCTCTAACCCTAGGAAGCTCTTTGCAACCTTCTCCTCCCTCCTGAATCCTCCTCCCCCTCCCCCTCCTCCCCTCTCTGCAGATGACTTCGTCAACCATTTTGAAAAGAAGGTCGACGACATCCGATCCTCGTTTGCTAAGTCAAACGACACCGCTGGTTCTGCTCACACTGCCCTACCCTGTGCTCTGACCTCTTTCTCCCCTCTCTCTCCAGATGAAATCTCGCGTCTTGTGACGGCCGGCCGCCCTACAACCTGCCCGCTTGACCCTATCCCCTCCTCTCTTCTCCAGACCATTTCCGGAGACCTCCTCCCTTACCTCACCTCGCTCATCAACTCATCCCTGACCGCTGGCTACGTCCCTTCCGTCTTCAAGAGAGCGAGAGTTGCACCCCTTCTGAAAAAACCTACACTCGATCCCTCCGATGTCAACAACTACAGACCAGTATCCCTTCTTTCTTTTCTCTCCAAAACTCTTGAACGTGCCGTCCTTGGCCAGCTCTCCCGCTATCTCTCCCAGAATGACCTTCTTGATCCAAATCAGTCAGGTTTCAAGACTAGTCATTCAACTGAGACTGCTCTTCTCTGTATCACGGAGGCGCTCCGCACTGCTAAAGCTAACTCTCTCTCCTCTGCTCTCATCCTTCTAGACCTATCGGCTGCCTTCGATACTGTGAACCATCAGATCCTCCTCTCCACCCTCTCCGAGTTGGGCATCTCCGGCGCGGCCCACGCTTGGATTGCGTCCTACCTGACAGGTCGCTCCTACCAGGTGGCGTGGCGAGAATCCGTCTCCACACCACGTGCTCTCACCACTGGTGTCCCCCAGGGCTCTGTTCTAGGCCCTCTCCTATTCTCGCTATACACCAAGTCACTTGGCTCTGTCATAACCTCACATGGTCTCTCCTATCATTGCTATGCAGACGACACACAATTAATCTTCTCCTTTCCCCCTTCTGATGACCAGGTGGCGAATCGAATCTCTGCATGTCTGGCAGACATATCCGTGTGGATGACGGATCACCACCTCAAGCTGAACCTCGGCAAGACGGAACTGCTCTTCCTCCCGGGAAGGACTGCCCGTTCCATGATCTCGCCATCACGGTTGACAACTCCATTGTGTCCTCCTCCCAGAGCGCTAAGAACCTTGGCGTGATCCTGGACAACACCCTGTCGTTCTCAACTAACATCAAGGCGGTGGCCCGTTCCTGTAGGTTCATGCTCTACAACATCCGCAGAGTACGACCCTGCCTCACACAGGAAGCGGCGCAGGTCCTAATCCAGGCACTTGTCATCTCCCGTCTGGATTACTGCAACTCGCTGTTGGCTGGGCTCCCTGCCTGTGCCATTAAACCCCTACAACTCATCCAGAACGCCGCAGCCCGTCTGGTGTTCAACCTTCCCAAGTTCTCTCACGTCACCCCGCTCCTCCGCTCCCTCCACTGGCTTCCAGTTGAAGCTCGCATCCGCTACAAGACCATGGTGCTTGCCTACGGAGCTGTGAGGGAACGGCACCTCAGTACCTCCAGGCTCTGATCAGGCCCTACACCCAAACAAGGGCACTGCGTTCATCCACCTCTGGCCTGCTCGCCTCCCTACCACTGAGGAAGTACAGTTCCCGCTCAGCCCAGTCAAAACTGTTCGCTGCTCTGGCCCCCCAATGGTGGAACAAACTCCCTCACGACGCCAGGACAGCGGAGTCAATCACCACCTTCCGGAGACACCTGAAACCCCACCTCTTTAAGGAATACCTAGGATAGGATAAAGTAATCCCTCTCACCCCCCCTCCCCCTGAAAAGATTTAGATGCACTACTGTTCCACTGGAGGTCATAAGGTGAATGCACCAATTTGTAAGTCGCTCTGGATAAGAGCGTCTGCTAAATGACTTAAATGTAAATGTAAAAATACTGTATCTATACTATCTATACGGTGTCTATACTATATTTATATATTGTATCTATACTATCTATCTATACTATATCAATGCAATCTGTACTGTATCTATACTATCTATCTATACTATATTTATATACTGTATCAATTACATCTATACTGTGTATATAATATCTATACTATCTACCTACACTGTATCTATACCATCTATACTATATCTCTATATAACGCTGTCATCAAAGGGTGGCTATTTGAGGAATCTCAAATATAAAATATATTTGGATTTGTTTTAACACTTTTTGTTCACTACATATGTGTTATTTCATAGTTTGGATGTCTTCACTATTATTCTACAATGTAGAAAATAGTACAGATAAAGAAAACCCCCTGGAATGAGTAGGTGTTCTGATACTATATATATATATGGAACACAGGAGTGATGCTTGCTGATAATGGGCCTCTGTACACCTGTGTAGATATTCCATTTAAAAAATCAGCCGTTTCCAGCTACAATAATCATTTACAACATGAACAATGTCTACACTGTAATGTATTTTTTGTTGTTTGCTTTCTAATTGTACGGTAGTGTAGTGTACGTTCCAACGGCACGTTGGGTTAACTAATCCAAGTTTTCAGCATTTTAAAAGGCTAATTGATCATTAGAAAACCCTTTTACAATTATGTTAGCACAGCTGAAAACTGTTGTTCTGATTAAAGCAGCAATAAAACTGGCCTTCTTTAGACAAGTTGAGTATCTGGAGCATCAGCATTTGTGGGTTGGATTACAGGCTCAAAATGTCCAGAAACAAAAAACTTTCTGTAACTCGTCAGTCTATTCTTGTTCTGAGAAATGAAGGCTATTCCAAACTTTTGAACGGTAGTGTATATACATATATATATATATATATAAACAGTTGAAGTCAGAAATGTACATACACCTTAGCCAAATACATTTAAACTCAGTATTTCACAATTCCTGACATTTAATCCTAGTAAAAATGTCCTGTCTTAGGTCAGTTAGGGTCACCACTTTATTTTAAGAATGTGAAATGAGATTTATTTCAGCTTGTATTTCTTTCATCACATTCCCAGTGGGTCAGAAGTTTACATACACTCAATTAGTATTTGGTAGCATTGCCTTTAAATTGTTTGTCTTGGGTCAAAAGTTTTGGGTAGCCTTCCACAAGCTTCCCACAAAAAGTTGGGTGAATTTTGGCCCATTCCTCCTGACAGAGCTGGTGTAACTGAGTCAGGTTTGTAAGGCCTCCTTGCTCACACATGCTTTTTCAGTTCTGCCCACAATTGTTCTATGAGATTGAGGTCAGGGCTTTGTGATGGCCACTCCAATACCTGTACTTTGTTGTCCTTAAGCCATTTTGCCACAACTTTGGAAGAATGCTTGGGGTCATTGTCCATTTGGAAGACCCATCTGCGACCAAGCTTTAACCTCCTGACTGATGTCTTGAGATGTTGCTTCAATATATTCACATAATTGTCCTCCCTCATGATGCCATCTATTTTGTGAAGTGCACCGGTCCTCCTGCAGCAAAGCACCCCCACAACATGATGCTGCCACCCCCGTGCTTCCCGGTTGGGATGGTGTTCTTTGGCTTGCAAGCCTCCCCCTTTTTCTTCCAAACATGAAGATGGTCATTATGGCCAAACAGTTCTATTTTTTAGCTGTTTAAAGGCACAGTCAACTTAGTGTATGTCAACTTCTGACCCACTGGAATTGTGATACAGTGAATTATAAGTGAAATAATCTGTCTGCAAACAATTGTTGGAAAAATGACTTGTGTCATGCACAAAGTAGATGTCCTAACCGACTTGCCAAAACTATAGTTTGTTAACAAGACGTGTGTGGGGTGGTTGAAAAACAAGTTTTAATGACTCCAACCTGAGTGTATGTAAACTTCCGACTTCAACTGTAGGTCACCCAGAAAATATACCTCTCTGTTGATATCACATACATGACTTGTATCACTTGGTGGTCTATATCAACTTCCTACGAGGCTTTAGGTTAGACTGATGAACCTGTAGCTCTATTATTTCCACATCGTCTGACATGAGATCGTCTCTCAACATAACAGGAATATGACTCTGGACATACATGGCAACACCTCCCCTATTTGCATTTCTATCTTTCGTATATTTATTTATTTTATTTTATTTCACCTTTATTTAACCAGGTAGGCTAGTTGAGAACAAGTTCTCATTTGCAACTGCGACCTGGCCAAGATAAAGCATAGCAGTGTGAACAGACAACACAGAGTTACACATGGAGTAAGCAATTAACAAGTCAATAACACAGTAGAAAAAAAATGGGCAGTCTATATACAATGTGTGCAAAAGGCATGAGGAGGTAGGCGAATAATACAATTTTGCAGATTAACACTGGGGTGATAAATGATCAGATGGTCATGTACAGGTAGAGATATTGGTGTGCAAAAGAGCAGAAAAGTAAATAAATAAATAAAATAAAAAAACAGTATAAAAACAGTATGGGGATGAGGTAGGTGAAAATGGGTGGGCTATTTACCAATAGACTATGTACAGCTGCAGCGATCGGTTAGCTGCTCGGATAGCTGATGTTTGAAGTTGGTGAGGGAGATAAAAGTCTCCAACTTCAGCGATTTTTGCAGTTCATTCCAGTCACAGGCAGCAGAGTACTGGAACGAAAGGCGGCCAAATGAGGTGTTGGCTTTAGGGATGATCAGTGAGATACACCTGCTGGAGCGTGTGCTACGGATGGGTGTTGCCATCGTGACCAGTGAACTGAGATAAGGCGGAGCTTTACCTAGCATGGACTTGTAGATGACCTGGAGCCAGTGGGTCTGGCGACGAATATGTAGCGAGGGCCAGCCGACTAGAGCATACAAGTCGCAGTGGTGGGTGGTATAAGGTGCTTTGGTGACAAAACGGATGGCACTATGATAGACTGCATCCAGTTTGCTGAGTAGAGTGTTGGAAGCCATTTTGTAGATGACATCGCCGAAATCGAGGATCGGTAGGATAGTCAGTTTTACTAGGGTAAGCTTGGCGGCGTGAGTGAAGGAGGCTTTGTTGCGGAATAGAAAGCCGACTCTTGATTTGATTTTCGATTGGAGATGTTTGATGTGAGTCTGGAAGGAGAGTTTGCAGTCTAGCCAGACACCTAGGTACTTATAGATGTCCACATATTCAAGGTCGGAACCATCCAGGGTGGTGATGCTAGTCGGGCATGCGGGTGCAGGCAGCGATCGGTTGAAAAGCATGCATTTGGTTTTACTCGCGTTTAAGAGCAGTTGGAGGCCACGGAAGGAGTGCTGTATGGCATTGAAGCTCGTTTGGAGGTTAGATAGCACAGTGTCCAATGACGGGCCGAAAGTATATAGAATGGTGTCGTCTGCGTAGAGGTGGATCAGGGAATCGCCCGCAGCAAGAGCCACATCATTGATATATACAGAGAAAAGAGTCGGCCCGAGAATTGAACCCTGTGGCACCCCCATAGAGACTGCCAGAGGACCGGACAGCATGCCCTCCGATTTGACACACTGAACTCTGTCTGCAAAGTAATTGGTGAACCAGGCAAGGCAGTCATCCGAGAAACCGAGGCTATTGAGTCTGCCGATAAGAATATGGTGATTGACAGAGTCGAAAGCCTTGGCGAGGTCGATGAAGACGGCTGCACAGTACTGTCTTTTATCGATAGCGGTTATGATATCGTTTAGTATATATTATATAACCATTTATAAACTGGGTGGTTGGAGCCCTGAATGCTGATTGGCTGACCGCCATGGTATATCGGACCTTATACCACGGGTATGACAAAACATTTATTTTAACTGCTCTAATCACATTGGTAACCAGTTCATAATAGCTATAAAGCACCTCGGGATTTGTGGTATATGGCCAATATACCATGGCTAAGGCCTGTATCCAGGCACCCGGCATTGCGTCGTGCGTAAGAACAGCCCTTAGCTGTGGTATATAGGCCATTATTATTATTATTATGGTTTGAGCCCTGAATGCTGATTGGCTGACAGCCATATACCACACGCCCTCAGGCCTTATTGCTTAAGTATAGCTACTACTGCATCATCAAATGAATTATCAAAATGTGTTTCAGAGATGTCCAGAATATTCATGTTTTATGATGTTAGTTAGTTGTCAATTTCATTAACCTTGTTTCTCAGGCTACATGTGTTCATATGGGCCATTTTTGTTGTTCTTTTCTGGGTTGCTTGTTTGTTTTTTAGTGCTATTCTGAGAGGCTAATCCGAGGTAGACATGTCCGTGACATTTACATTTGAGTCAATGGTACTGAGTGGGGCTGCCAAACAGTGGGCTTCTTCCTAAGGCAGACAGTTTCAGTGCAAACAGTGGAATTACATTCTATGTCTGTGTGATTATTGCAGATAATACCCTCGGAGCTAACAGCTGAAGGAACATAGATGAGGTTACTTACATTCACACCACTTCTTTTTCTCGGGGATATAATACGATTTACATGTCCTCTGTTGTCTTATTATGACAAGGAGTTCTGGTGCGCTACCAAACCCAAACAGTCAGTCACTAAAGCAGTTTGTTATGTTGATCGACATAATCCTGGAACCCCTGCGGTTGGGGGTGAATACCATCTCTTTTAAAGGGCGTTGGTTGCTCCCACAGCAAGACAAAATTGTCACAAAAGGGGACAATCCTGTCTTTGCAGAGTTTCTTCAGGAACTTGTTTAGCCCAGCGAGGTGGCTGTAATGTTCCCGAACCCCTTCTATAGCGCTGCAGGGGTCTAGAGATGACAATGGTGACAATATTAGAGTAGTTGGCTAGAACTGTGGGCAGGGAGGGAGTTGATGTCTCGGACACGGGCACCTAGGTAACAGTGGACCTTGGTCGGCCCACAGGCCGCAGGCAGGCCAACATCTCTCACCATCAAGCTGCCCACGATAATGGTGGTTGTGATGGAATCCAATGGGAAAGGAAGAGGGGGAACAGAACAGGCCTGCCTTGGGCAGTGGGGAGGAGGTGTGCTTCGACTCATGCCAGCCTGACTCCCCGCATATTTAACAGTAGCAGCGGATGGCATCGGAATCCTCTGGGAGATGAATGGGGGCCCAAGACCATGTTTCCTTTGGTCGGGCGTCCAGCTGAGCAGTGGTGGGTGCCCATGGACGGCTGCTGTCTGTTGGTGTACTCACAGGATCAGATCTGACTCCCGGAAACAATATGTCAGGAATCCGGAACACAAACTTGCGGGTCCCCCGCTGAAGAAGCTAACCGCATCGCGGGAATCCTTAGCTATCAAAACATCTAATGTTTAAAGAGGTTGTTGTTGTTGACATGATCAAAAACAATTTAATGAAAGATATTTAATAGAAAACAACAGACTGAGTGTAGACAGTACCCTGATACAGTATAGACACAGTAAAGATAGTATAGATACAGTATTGATAGTATAGATACAGTATAGAGATATGCTATAGATAGTATATATAAAGTAAAAATACGGTAGATACAGTGTAGATAGTATAGATACAGTATAGATAGATAGTATAGATGCAGTATACATAGTATAGATAGAGTATAGATAGATAGTGTAGAAACAGCATAGATACTATATATACAGCATATATATATAGTGTAGATACAGTATAGCTAGTATATTTACAGAATAGATAGTATAGACACAGTATAGACAGATAGTATAGATAGATTAAAAATGCAGTATAGATACAGTATAGATAGTATGGATACAGTACAGATAGATAGTATAGATACAGTATAGCTAGTATATATACAGTATAGATAGATTGTATAGATACAGTATATATAGTATAGATACAGTGTAGCTAGTATAGATACAGTATTGATAGATAGTATCTATATATACTAGAGATAGTATAGGTACAATATAGATAAATAGTATAGATACTTTACAGAGAGTATAGATACAGTAGATATAGTACTAATACAGTATATATAGTATTGATACAGTATAGACAGATATTATATACACAGTATGTATAGATACTGTATAGCTAGTATATATATATATACCGTATAGATAAATAGTAAAGATACAGTATAGCTAGACAATGTTGATACAGTATAGCTAGTATAAATACAGTATAGAGATATGGTATAGATAGCATAGATACAGTATAGACACAGTATAGATAAAGTAAAAATAAAGTATAGATACTGTATAGATAGCATAGATACAGTATAGATAGATAGTATAGATAGTGTGACTAGTATATATACAGTATAGAGATATGGTATAGATAGTATAGACACAGTATAGATATATAGTATAGATAAAGTAAAACTAAAGTATAGGTACAGTATATATAGATAGTATAGACACAGTATAGATATATAGTGTAGATACATAATAGACAGATAGTATAGATACAGCATAGCTAGTTTATATACAGTATAGATAGATAGTATAGATACAGTGTAGCTAGTATAGATACACTATAGATAGATAGTATAGATACAGTTCAGAATAGCTAGTATATATACAGTATAGATAGATAGTATATATACAGTATAGATAAATAGTGTAGATACACTACAGATAGTATAGAGACCATATAGATAGATAGTATAGATACAGTATAGATAGATATTATAGATACCACATAGATAGATAGTATAGATCCAGTGTAGGTAGATAGTATAGCTACAGTAGATATAGTACTGATGTAGTATAGATATAATATATACAGTATAGATATATAGTATAGATATAGTATAGATACAGTACATATATATATCATAGCTATGGGATAGATAGATAGATAGATAGATAGATAGATAGATAGATAGATAGATAGATAGATAGATAGATAGATAGATAGTAGTATTGATACAATATAGATACAGTATAGATAGATAGCATAGATACAGATGTATAGTATTGATACAGTATAGATAGGACATTTGCATGTATATAGTATAGATACAGCATTGATAGTATATTTACGGTATATATAGTGTTGATACAGTATTTATAGATTTGATACAGTATAGATAGTATAGATACAGTGTATATAGATAGTTTATATACAGTACAGGTAGATCGTATAGATACAGTGTACATAGATAGTTTATATACAGTACAGGTAGATAGTATAGATACAGTGTATATAGTTTATATACAGCACAGGTAGATAGTATAGATACAGTGTACATAGATAGTATAGATACAGTGTACATAGATAGTTTATATACAGTACAGGCAGATCGTATAGATACAGTGTACATAGATAGTATAGATACAGTGTACATAGATAGTTTATATACAGTACAGGCAGATCGTATAGATACAGTGTACATAGATAGTATAGATACAGTGTGCATAGATAGTATAGATACAGTGTACATAGATAGTATAGATACAGTGTGCATAGATAGTATAGATACAGTGTACATAGATAGTATAGATACAGTGTACATAGATAGTATAGATACAGTGTATATAGATAGTATAGATACAGTGTACATAGATAGTTTGTATACAGTACAGGTAGATCGTATAGATACAGTGTACATAGATAGTATAGATACAGTGTACATAGATAGTATAGATACAGTGTACATAGATAGTATAGATACAGTGTACATAGATAGTATAGATACAGTGTACATAGATAGTATAGATACAGTGTACATAGATAGTATAGATACAGTGTACATAGATAGTATAGATACAGTGTACATAGATAGTATAGATACAGTGTACATAGATAGTATAGATACAGTGTACATAGATAGTATAGATACAGTGCACATAGATAGTATAGATACAGTGCACATAGATAGTATAGATACAGTGTACATAGATAGTATAGATACAGTGTACATAGATAGTATAGATACAGTGTACATAGATAGTATAGATACAGTGTACATAGATAGTATAGATACAGTGTACATAGATAGTATAGATACAGTGTACATAGATAGTATAGATACAGTGTACATAGATAGTATAGATACAGTGTACATAGATAGTATAGATACAGTGTACATATATAGTATAGATACAGTGTACATAGATAGTATAGATACAGTGTACATAGATAGTATAGATACAGTGTACATAGATAGTATAGATACAGTGTACATAGATAGTATAGATACAGTGTACATAGATAGTATAGATACAGTGTACATATATAGTATAGATACAGTGTACATAGATAGTATAGATACAGTGTACATAGATAGTATAGATACAGTGTACATAGATAGTATAGATACAGTGTACATAGATAGTATAGGTACAGTGTACATAGATAGTATAGATACAGTGTACATAGATAGTGGGTTACATTGAAACTATACAGATATAGACATTAGGTGTTTGATGATGTCTGCTTTGTCCTAGAAGACGATACGTGTGTGTGTGTGTGTGTGTGTGTGTGTGTGTGTGTGTGTGTGTGTGTGTGTGTGTGTGTGTGTGTGTGTGTGTGTGTGTGTGTGTGTGTGTGTGTGTGTGTGTGTGTGTGTGTGTGTGTGTGTGTGTGTGTGTATGTGTGTGTAAGAGCAAAAGCAGGTTCACTGTGCTGGCTGAATATTCACATCAGGAAGAGTTGGAGAAAAAAAAAACATAACTCAAAGACAGCTCTACTAAAGTTCTACTTTTATCAAAATGCAAATGTCTAGAGCAGCATGCTCTCCATCCCGTCGCAAAGTGAGTAGAACTGCAACAAATTTGCTTTAAAACTGCAACGTCTTCTCTACGCCACTTAGAAAAATGTGTAAAATCGCAGGAAATGAACTCTGAATCGTATATATTTGTTATCTTCACGGTCAAGAGGTCGTTGAAATGTTTTTGTTGGATGAGGGTTTGCAGACCCACAAGCCACTGCAGTCCCTCGTGATGAGTTCCGATTTGTTTTGTGGCCCCGCCCCCTATCAAAGTTGCCCATCCCTGATCTAGTGTTACTCATTCATACAGAAACAATATGATTTATTTGGTGAGGTACCAAATGAGCTGGTCGGCAGTAACAAGGAGAGGAGTCCAGATGAAGGGATGGTCAGATAGAGGTCGACCCGTGTCTGAGCATCTGCCCCTTTGACCTCTCACTGGCCACGCGCCCTTTTGGATGGTGGTATAATATTTTATTTTTTTTGTATACAGTTTTTGTTGTTGTTCTGCAAGTTGTCGTCACCTCCCTCGTGGTAAATGGCTGGAGCAGAATAGGGTGGAATGGTATCAAATACATCAAACGCACCGTTTCCATGGTTTCAATGTGTTTGATGCCATTCCATTCGCTCTGTTCCGGCCAATGTTATGAGCCGTTCTCCCCTCAACAGCCTCCTGTGGTAGCAAGCAACGTAGTTTAAATATCAACAGAGTTGCCATAGCAGCTGCAGCTTAACAATTGATAACACTTGATTTACACCATCGTCAATATTCGGTCTGGTTTGCTGATATGCCCGCAGCAGAGAGAGGCTGAAAGACACGACCCACAGACCCAACTCCATACCTTATTCAGTCATGTGTCAACAGAGGTAGTCAACTGTAGCTAACCACCATATACCATAGGCCTACTAAAATATCTACAAAGTTCTCTAGTCAACCAGCCATATATCATGATTTAGAAGATTATGACTATCATATCAGGAAAATATTTAGGAGCGTTGAAGATAAATCACAGCTGTTAGCCTCCTTGAAGCTACGAACCTGCCAGTGCTCAACCTTAACATGTTATGACCATACAACAAAACAGATGACAAGGAATGGCATTTACTGTAATGGGTGGTGAAAAAAAATATTTATCTTAAAGGGATACTGCTAGCAGTTTGAAGGAAGTTACTAGCTAGCGCTAACGCCATTGCTAAGCTAACGCTAGTTAGCATTGGCTCCCGAAACTACCTCTAACTCCCTTCATACTGGATACAGAGACATAAAAGTAGTATCTACAAGTTCATCTGAAGTCCTAATTTCCTCAAATTCTGAAGTATCCCTTTAAAGCTATGTCCGTGCTAAGCCACGCCTCCACTCCATTGCTACATTGAACCATTAAAGGTTCTTCCATGAACCTCTGAACTAGCCAAAGGTGCAAATATGAACCATTGACTTTAGGAACGCTAGGATTACTTGAGGATCTCCAGAGGTAACTTGAGGATCTCCAGGATTAATTTGAGGATCTCCAGGGATTACTTGAGGATCTCCAGGGTTACTTGAGGATCTCCAGGGATTACTTGAGGATCTCCAGGGATTACTTGAGGATCTCCAGAGGTAACTTGAGGATCTCCAGAGGTAACTTGAGGATCTCCAGAGGTAACTTGAGGATCTCCAGGGTTACTTGATGATCTCCAGGGTTACTTGAGGATCTCCAGGGGTTACTTGAGGATCTCCAGGAATTATTTGAGGATCTCCAGGGTTCTTGAGGATCTCCATGGTTACTTGGGGATCTCCAGGGTTACTTGAGGAACTCCATGTCACGTTCTGATCTTTATTTCCTTTGTTTTGTCTTTATTTAGTATGGTCAGGGCGTGAGTTGAGGTGGGCAGTCTATGTTTGTGTTTCTATGTTTTTTCTATTTCTGTGTTTGGCCTGATATGGTTCTCAATCAGAGGCAGCTGTTTATCGTTGTCCCTGATTGAGAACCATATTTAGGTAGCCTGGGTTTCACTGTTGGTTGGTGGATGTTTGTTTCCTGTGTCAGTGTTTGTGCCACACGGGACTGTTTTGTTTATATTCACTTTGTTATTTTGTATTCTGTCGTGTTCAGTTTATACTATTAAAACATGGACACTTACCACGCTGCGTTTTGGTCCGATCCCTGTTACTCCTCTTCAGACGAAGAGGAAATCTGTCGTTACACTCCAGGGTTATTTGAGGATCTCCAAGGATCTTGAGGATCTCCAGAGTTACTTGAGGATCTCCAAGGTTTTTGAGGATCTCCAGGGTTCTTGAGGAACTCCAGGGATTACTTGAGGAACTCCAGGGGTTACTTGAGGAACTCCAGGGATTACTTGAGGAACTCCAGGGGTTACTTGAGGAACTCCAGGGATTACTTGAGGAACTCCAGGGTTACTTGAGGAACTCCGGGGATTACTTGAGGAACTCCAGGGTTCTTGAGGAACTCCAGGGATTACTTGAGGATCTCCAGGATTACTTGAGGATCTCCAGGGTTCTTGAGTCACCACTGATTCTAAGAGTGTATTTTTGTCCAGAGATAAGACTCTGGTCAAAAGTAGTGCACTATAAAGGGAAAAGGGTGCCATTTGGGATGTAAATAAAGACTAATCTCACCCATTTGTTTCGTATACATTGTATAAGTCCCAAATAGCACCCCATGAATTAAAAAAAGAAAATCACTATATAGCCCTATGGACCAATGTCAAAAGTAGTGGGGAACTTGATCATAATAATCGGCTGTCTAAACATTTTTTGGGGACCGATTCTATGGCAGAGTAGCTACGTATTAGCCGACCAACAGAGATTGCGACCTCATGCTCCAGACCGGACACTGGGGGCCTGGTAGCTACAAACAGTAAAAGGCAAAACATATATTAACTGACACAAATTAGTGGAATGTTTTTCCCTGAAGCATATTATTTAAGCTTACCCATGATGTTGCACAATGATTTAAATCAATAAAAATCATAATTTTAGTTCAAGTATGATATCATTGGGCTAGAAGTTAAAGGTAAAAAAAAAAGAAATGACAAATCTGAACTACTCACTTCGTGCAAATGCGTGTGAATGAGGTTTCTTTTCATTTGATGTGAAATATTTTCAGCCTACGTTTAATTTCAGGGTTTTATTTGAATGTTACTAACCCCACCAGCATGGGATTGGTTGTTAATCAAAAACAGCTGCAGAGTTATTCCTCTTTGTGACTGCGATGAGCCAAACAGCCTTGTGTTCACTTGACCCCACTGAGCCATGGAGCTCATTTCAATAGGGTGGTGTAGCCTTGTGTTTTTAAATCCTCCACTGTTTTTACCTGAAAATCATCATAATCAATTGAATCATTTGTAAATGTTCACTTCTTTTTTTTAAATATATATATATGACCATTTTATAAATGGTATAACTACATGATATGGTAGCATTTTGCAAACCTGCTCAACCCATCGCTCCAAGATGAATTAATTTGACCATTGTAACGACGTGCGCTGAGAGTCAGGAAGCAAGTTCAGGGAGTGAAGGGTTTTAATAAATAAAACACAACATAAAACAGCACACGAACACCGCGCAGACTTAACACTGGAACAGAAACAATAACGCCTGGGGAAGGAACCAAAGGGAGTGACATGCATAGGGAAGGAACCAAAGGGAGTGACATGCATAGGGAAGGAACCAAAGGGAGTGACATGCATAGGGAAGGAACCAAAGGGAGTGACATGCATAGGGAAGGAACCAAAGGGAGTGACATGCATAGGGAAGGAACCAAAGGGAGTGACATGCATAGGGAAGGAACCAAAGGGAGTAACATGCATAGGGAAGGAACCAAAGGGAGTGACATGCATAGGGAAGGAACCAAAGGGAGTGACATGCATAGGGAAGGAACCAAACAAAGGGAGTGACATGCATAGGGAAGGAACCAAAGGGAGTGACATGCATAGGGAAGGAACCAAAGGGAGTGACATGCATAGGGAAGGAACCAAAGGGAGTGACATGCATAGGGAAGGAACCAAAGGGAGTGACATGCATAGGGAAGGAACCAAAGGGAGTGACATGCATAGGGAAGGTAATCAGGGAAGGTGAGATGTAGTCGGTGACGCGTAATGATGGTGACAGGTGTGCGTCAAAACCAGCAGCTGACAACCACTGAAGTTTTGCTCCACTGCTTTGATTGGTGTAACTTTAGCTAGAAACCACCAAGTGTTTATCCAGATAATGAAATGGAACATACAGTTAGTTACATGTCATTTGTGGCGCGCATTGATCTAGAGCATATTTATTGTAGCCTATCATTTCACTTCCCCTTTGAGCACAGGCTGACTTGGCTTTGCTGTACCGCAGCTGAAGCCTACCAGCAGCCTTACCTACCAGCAGCCTTACCTACCGGCAGCCTTACCTACCGGCAGTCTTACCTACCAGCAGTCTTACCTACCAGCAGCCTTACCTACCAGCAGCCTTACCTACCAGCAGCCTTACCTACCAAAGTTTGCATCGTGTCCATTATTATGTAGTGAAACACAGATCAGCCCTTTCAACAGTTCTCCATATTACCAGAGCTTCATCTTATTCTTTCTAACTATTTCTATGGCGGTTTCGCAGCTTCAATTTATGGAACATGACCAAAACTTTGCCGATAACAACAGATCGCAAAGATAGGCCGGTGATTTCCATCCGTGGCACGTGGCAAAGTCTTTTAAAAATCATAGTGAGAAATGAAATGATAAATGAGATCTCACCATTTAATTTCTGTCATATTACTATGAATCCCACAGGACCATGTGGTTAAGAGAGATATTTATTAATTTTCATACATTTTCATAGTGTCTTTCTCTACTGTCATTCCTTTTCATATGAATGTGTTGTTTCCCCCCCGTGGAGATTGGAATTGTAAATTGACATGAGATTCAGATTACTCCACAGAACCCCTCTTGACTGACAGACTGAAGACTTTTCACGTAGACTAGACTGACATTCATTTGCAGCTGGTCAATGGGGTTTAAACAGGGGAGGCATTTTTTACTCTAATGGGGTTTGAACAGGGGAGGCGTTATTTACTCTAATGGGGTTTAAACAGGGGAGGCGTTATTTACTCTAATGGGGTTTGAACAGGGGAGGCGTTATTTACTCTAATGGGGGAGGAGTTATTTACTCTAATGGGGTTTGAACAGGGGAGGCGTTATTTACTCTAATGGGGGAGGCATTATTTACTCTAATGGGGGAGGCATTATTTACTCTAATGGGGTTTGAACAGGGGAGGAGTTATTTACTCTAATGGGGTTTAAACAGGGGAGGCGTTATTTACTCTAATGGGGTTTGAACAGGGGAGGCGTTATTTACTCTAATGGGGGAGGAGTTATTTACTCTAATGGGGTTTGAACAGGGGAGGCGTTATTTACTCTAATGGGGTATGAACAGGGGAGGAGTTATTTACTCTAATGGGGGAGGAGTTATTTACTCTAATGGGGTTTGAACAGGGGAGGAGTTATTTACTCTAATGGGGTTTAAACAGGGGAGGCGTTATTTACTCTAATGGGGTTTGAACAGGGGAGGAGTTATTTACTCTAATGGGGGAGGAGTTATTTACTCTAATGGGGTTTGAACAGGGGAGGAGTTATTTACTCTAATGGGGTTTAAACAGGGGAGGCGTTATTTACTCTAATGGGGTTTAAACAGGGGAGGCGTTATTTACTCTAATGGGGGAGGTGTTATTTACTCTAATGGGGTTTGAACAGGGGAGGCGTTATTTACTCTAATGGGGTTTGAACAGGGGAGGCGTTATTTACTCTAATGGGGTTTAAACAGGGGAGGCGTTATTTACTCTAATGGGGTTTGAACAGGGGAGGCGTTATTTACTCTAATGGGGGAGGAGTTATTTACTCTAATGGGGTTTGAACAGGGGAGGCGTTATTTACTCTAATGGGGTTTGAACAGGGGAGGAGTTATTTACTCTAATGGGGGAGGAGTTATTTACTCTAATGGGGTTTGAACAGGGGAGGCGTTATTTACTCTAATGGGGTTTGAACAGGGGAGGAGTTATTTACTCTAATGGGGGAGGAGTTATTTACTCTAATGGGGTTTGAACAGGGGAGGAGTTATTTACTCTAATGGGGTTTAAACAGGGGAGGCGTTATTTACTCTAATGGGGTTTAAACAGGGGAGGCGTTATTTACTCTAATGGGGTTTAAACAGGGGAGGCGTTATTTACTCTAATGGGGTTTAAACAGGGGAGGCGTTATTTACTCTAATGGGGGAGGTGTTATTTACTCTAATGGGGTTTTAACGGGAGGAGTTATTTACTCTAATGGGGTTTAAACAGGGGAGGAGTTATTTCCTCTAATGGGGGAGGAGTTATTTACTCTAATGGGGTTTGAACAGCGGAGGAGTTATTTCCTCTAATGGGGGAGGAGTTATTTCCTCTAATGGGGTTTGAACAGGGGAGGAGTTATTTACTCTAATGGGGGAGGAGTTATTTACTCTAATGGGGTTTGAACAGGGGAGGAGTTATTTACTCTAATGGGGTTTAAACAGGGGAGGCGTTATTTACTCTAATGGGGTTTAAACAGGGGAGGCGTTATTTACTCTAATGGGGGAGGTGTTATTTACTCTAATGGGGTTTGAACAGGGGAGGCGTTATTTACTCTAATGGGGTTTGAACAGGGGAGGCGTTATTTACTCTAATGGGGTTTAAACAGGGGAGGCGTTATTTACTCTAATGGGGTTTGAACAGGGGAGGCGTTATTTACTCTAATGGGGGAGGAGTTATTTACTCTAATGGGGTTTGAACAGGGAGGCGTTATTTACTCTAATGGGGTTTGAACAGGGGAGGAGTTATTTACTCTAATGGGGGAGGAGTTATTTACTCTAATGGGGTTTGAACAGGGGAGGCGTTATTTACTCTAATGGGGTTTGAACAGGGGAGGAGTTATTTACTCTAATGGGGGAGGAGTTATTTACTCTAATGGGGTTTGAACAGGGGAGGAGTTATTTACTCTAATGGGGTTTAAACAGGGGAGGCGTTATTTACTCTAATGGGGTTTAAACAGGGGAGGCGTTATTTACTCTAATGGGGTTTAAACAGGGGAGGCGTTATTTACTCTAATGGGGTTTAAACAGGGGAGGCGTTATTTACTCTAATGGGGGAGGTGTTATTTACTCTAATGGGGTTTTAACGGGAGGAGTTATTTACTCTAATGGGGTTTAAACAGGGGAGGAGTTATTTCCTCTAATGGGGGAGGAGTTATTTACTCTAATGGGGTTTGAACAGCGGAGGAGTTATTTCCTCTAATGGGGGAGGAGTTATTTCCTCTAATGGGGTTTGAACAGGGGAGGAGTTATTTCCTCTAATGGGGTTTGAACAGGGGAGGAGTTGTGTCATCAACTATAACCATGCGCATATTCGTCATTGGAACACAGCTATTTATTTATTTTTAAGTACAGGGCTTGTGCAACGTGCAGTACCTATCCATTGATGTAAATATTCCCAGTTCATCCACTGGATAGCAGTAGGAGATCACATGACGTCTCTTGGCCACAAAACCAATTGCATCTGGTTTGTTTGGGTAGTGAGTCACTGTTGCCAAAATGGCTAAATTGGGTTTTCAAGCCTGTCATCTCAAAATTACCTCAGCAATCGGGGCTTTCAAGTTATGGAGCTTTTTGTTTTTGTTGTTTGTTATTGAAAAAAGACCCAGATATGTGTAGAAACGTCACACTTCTATCCCCATTCACTTTTCCTATTGTAAACGATGAGCTAGCTAAACGGTGCATGTGGAGGATGCGTATAAAGTCATGTGGATGGAGAAGGAAATGCATTGCTTTACAAGGTGTACCCTTTCCATGCATACTAAATACTTGCACTTTTGGTGGCTTGACCTACATTACATACTCTACGACTACTGTATCATTTGAAAGCTACAGGCCTGTGTCTTTTTTGGGAATCGAACTAAAAATCTTACTGCTGACAATGTCATAAGAATCCCCCACACCTCCACCTATAAAGGCCATAAATCATGAGCTATGGATATGCAGTATGTCGCTTTCTATTTTCGGACACCAAACTCACCAGGACCTGTACTGGTCCCAAAACAACCTCTCAGAGTTATCTTATTTACCACATGATGATGTCACAATGGCTGGACAAAACTCCAATCCACCAAAACAGGCTGTTATTGCAGGCAGGCAGTCTATTCAAACCGCTCTTACACCAAAAAAAGGCATCATTATTATTTGCAGGAAAAATCACATTTTTAACTGCAGTGGACATTTAAGGGTGAAACCGCAACTTCCGCCCCCGTAAAAACCAACTCCCCCTAAAAACCAACTTCCCCCCTAAAAATCAACTTCCCCCCTAAAAACCAACCCCCTAAAAACCAACTCACCCCCTAAAAACCAACTTCCCCCTAAAACCAACCCCCCTAACCCCCCTAAAAAACTACTTCTCATTTACAAAACAGCTTACGTGACATCCATATGAGTCAGAAACATTTATTCCAGTGTCAACATGGACAACAAAGTGTAAATAGGGACATTTTGATCATAATGTCAGTCTTGTCCAAAACAGAGTTTTGTGAGACTTGTGGTCATGACTGCGTCATGACCGTGTTTAAATCCTGCCCACATGCACAGCTGGCAGCACACAAGTGGGGCGGCAGGGTAGCCTAGTGGTTAGAGCATTGGACTAGTAACCGGAAGGTTGAAAGTTCAAACCCCCGAGCTGACAAGGTACAAGGTACACAAATCTGTCGTTCTGCGCCCTGAACAGTTAACCTAGGCCGTCATTGAAAATAAGAATTTGTTCGTAACTGACTTGCCTAGTAAAATAAAAAATAATAAGTAAGTAACCATACATTTGGAGTGCAGCTGCACACAACCCGATCTGTGGTAAATGTGGGTTGACTTTGGATTTCCCTATGGGGCTAGTTAGGGACCATTGGTAAATTGCACAATGTACATGGGACAATATGTTAACATTCCAATATCTCCAAATTACTATGACTTTAAAACACTCAAACCAACTGTAAATTGTAGAAATGTATTTACAAATATTGAAAGCATTTAATGAGAAAACGAAAAGGTCTGCAACATAAAAAATATTGTCTCATTTACATTGTGTACATTGAGATAGGCTATCCAAAGTCAAACCGAAGTTGCCACAGTCGCACACTAATGGCAAAATAATTTGTCTAACTCTTCCCATCTTCAAACACACACACGAGACACCCACATCAAACCACACCCCGAAACCAACTCAGGTTTGAATTCAGTCATGGCCGCTAGCATTTCTGAATGAACCAAATCTAAAACAAGAAGTGTAGTTTCCCTTTAAGGTTTGGAATAGGCTATAATACATGTAACCAAAGTACCTAGTATTGAGATTGAACATGCCACCCTGCAAGCTAGAGCTCGTGGTTTACACACATCCACCATCCCTGTCCACAGCACACTAGCAAAACCGAAGCCTACTTCATGGTAATAGCGCTCACCGTTGCCCCTAGTGGTGAGTTCTGAAGGTATCATCCCGACATCCTGGGGACCTGGACACACGTTGAATTTCAAAGTGGATCTTGAGTAACCTGGCTGGTCCTTTTGGAACCCTAATTGTTCTTTCTTTTGTGTTTGTTTAATGTTTCCTTGGGCAAATACATTTAGCATTGCCGGGTGAGCAGAGTGTGCTCATTTTTAGACCATTCCATTTTATCCTAGAGGTAAACCTCTACCCACCCAGGGGGCACCGGGAAAACTAACTTGGCCTTCTAATATGTATTCCTTATGATAATGTATGTCCATGGCATTATCATAAGGAATTGTGGAATTTAATGAATGCAGGCATCATGGGATCAATCTAGAAGTGCTTCATGTTCTTTATTTGCAGTTAATTACTAATTAAAGATTCATCTTTAAACACTATGTCAAAGAATGAAACAAACAAAAATGTATCTGTCTAATATTGTTTAATATCTGTTTAATATTGTAGCCTAGCCTACTTGTTTGCAAAGACCCGTTGGGGGTATGAGGCTGCTTTCTTGATCAGTTTTTGATGTGACTCACAGTAGACTGGCACCTGCGATGACAAGCCCTCGGGACTCGGGAAGTTTAAGTTGATCGATGAAAGATCACAATTCTGGCTGTGCAAATGAAATGAATAGGAGTGAGAGCGGGAAGAGACAGTGCTGCTATCCATGTGGTAAGCAGCCTCCTGTCTTATGTTGACCTACTAGCTGGGTTGTTGTTGTTTAGGTTGTTTGTCAGTTTGTTTGTGTATTTACGCACCTGCTCTGAATGTTTAACTGACCCAAAGAGAGTAGTTGCAAAGACTGAATTCATTTAACTAGCCTCACTCATTCTCATTCATAAAATTAACTTTTTTATATGTTGTATGACGTTACGTTCTATCTCAAATCAAATCAAATCAAATGTATTTATATAGCCCTTCGTACATCAGCTGATATCTCAAAGTGTTGTACAGAAACCCAGCCTAAAACCACAAACAGCAAGCAATGCAGGTGTAGAAGCACGGTGGCTAGGAAAAACTCCCTAGAAAGGCCAAAACCTAGGAAGAAACCTAGAGAGGAACCAGGCTATGTGGGGTGGCTATCTGTGTAGTCATATTGGCATATTAGAAATGTAAATGAAGAATCTATTACACATAAAAATAAAAACAACTGCAGCATCTAGACATGGCCGGCACTAGCCTTTTGGAGGCCCTAAGTGAGATTTGGTTGGCGGGCCCCCACCAAGCGGGCAAGAAATAATTGTGGCTCCCTCTTGACAGTAGAGAGAAAGATTGATGTTTGAAAGTTTATTTCCTGTAATCCTACACATTTTGCCTTGGGGCATAGAGAACATTTTGCCTTGGGGCATAGAGAACATTTAGCCTTGGGGCATAGAGAACATTTTGCCTTGGGGCATAGAGAACATTTTGCCTTGGGGCATAGAGAACATTTTACCTTGAGGCATAGAGAACATTTTACCTTGAGGCATAGAGAACATTTTGCCTTGGGGCATAGAGAACATTTTGCCACTATACACTAACATACAACAGCACGTTCGTCTCTAACCAACACCAGGGTTACAATATTCAATCCCGCACGGGCGGGCCGGCTGACTAATAAAGCCCAACTAATTACAAACTTAAAACAGGTGCTATCAATAAACATGTAAGGGGGGGGGAATCAGTGGCAGCTAGTAGACCGGCGACGACGAGCGCTGAGCGCCACCCGAACAGGAAGGGGAGCCACCTTCGGTCGGACTCGTGACAGGTGTCAGGAAAATAGCCTCACACTCAACATCAATAAAACAAAGGAGATGATTGTGGACTTCAGGAAACAGAGCATCCTGAGAGCATCCTGTTGGGCTGTATCACCACCTGGTACGGTGACTGCTCTGCCCACAACCGTAAGGCTCTCCAGAGGGTAGTGAGGTCTGCACAACGCATCACCGGGGGCAAACTACCTGCCCTCCAGGATACCTACACCACCCGGTGTCACAGGAAGGCTAAAAAGATAATCAAGGACCACAACCACCCGAGCCACTGCCTGTTCACCCCGCTATCATCCAGAAGGCGAGGTGCTGCTGCTACTCTCTGTTTATCATATATGCATAGTCACTTTAACTATACATTCATGTACATACTACCTCAATTAGCCCGACCAACCAGTGGTCCCGCACATTGGCTAACCGGGCTATCTGCATTGTGTCCCGCCACCCGCCACCCACCAACCCCTCTTTGACGCTACTTCTACGCTCTGTTTATCATATATATATAGTCACTATACATGTACGTACTACCTCAGTCAGCCCGACTAACCGGTGCCTGTATATAGCCTCACTACTGTATATAGCCTCACTACTGTATATAGCCTCACTACTGTATATAGCCTCACTACTGTATATAGCCTCACTAGTGTATATAGCCTCACTAGTGTATATAGCCTCACTACTGTATATAGCCTCACAACTGTTATTTTTCACTGTCTTTTTACAGTTGTTTTTATTTCTTTACTTACCTTTTGTTCACCTTATGTTTTATTGCCCTGCTGGTTAGAGCCTGTAAGTAAGCATTTCACTATAAGGTCTATCTATGCCTGTTGTATTCAGCATTTCACTATAAGGTCTATCTATGCCTGTTGTATTCATCATTTCACTGTAAGGTCTATCTATGCCTGTTGTATTCAGCATTTCACTGTAAGGTCTATCTATGCCTGTTGTATTCATCATTTCACTGTAAGGTCTATCTATGCCTGTTGTATTCATCATTTCACTGTAAGGTCTACCTACACCTGTTGTATTCAGCATTTCACTGTAAGGTCTATCTATGCCTGTTGTATTCAGCATTTCACTGTAAGGTCCATCTATGCCTATTGTATTCGGTGCACGTGACAAATAAACTTTGATTTGATTTGATACAGGAGGCTTCTTAGTTCTACTGTATTTCCCTGTAATGCACCGCTATAATTGTCCTTATTCTTGACCAGATTGATTGTGAATACAGATACTGAAAGGTGTCAGAAATAGCTAGCAGCACTATATCCTTGATAATTAATTAGATACAGTAGATTTAAAAAAAAACATTTACTGACAGTTTTCATTCTGACTTCAGATGACAATATAGCTGATACTTACACAGATGTTCTGTCACCTTGCATTTTTTTTTACTGTGATAATACTGTATGTGCTGCACGCAATCTGTAATCTCGTGTGTGTGTGTGTGTATCTCTTTCCACTGTGGCCTTCGGTAAATAGACCTCACATCTCAGTCAGTTCAGCATTCCCTCCCCTCTCTCCCTCTGCCCCTCTGTTTCCGCCTCCCTCCCTCCCTCCTCATCTATCTCCCCACCTCCGTTTTGTCTTTCACCTCTTTAAACAGTCATAACCCGAGGGTAATTTACATTAAAGTTAAAAGGCACTGATTAGTAGTATTACAACCCACTGCGACCCGCGCTAGCCTGCAGGGACCCGGCAGAGAGACAAGGTTAAATCTGCATCATGTAGCCTACAGCACTGTGGGACTCTGCACACGCGCACACACACACACATACACGCATACACATACAAACACACACACACAGCGTGTAAGCCTACAGCAGGAGGATTGGGATATATATGTGTACATTATATATGTGAACATTATCTATGTGTACATTATATATGTGAACATTATATACACTACCGTTCAAAAGTTTGGGGTCACAGAAATTTCCTTGTTTTTGAAAGAAAGCATTAAAATAACATAAAATTGATACACACAGTGTAGACATTGTTGCTGGAAACGGCTGATTTTTAATGCAATATCTACATAGGTGTACAGAAGCCCATTATCAGCAACCATCACTCCTGTGTTCCAATGGCACATTGTGTTAGCTAATCCAAGTTTATAATTTTAAAAGGCTAATTGATCATTAGAAAACCCTTTTGCAATTATGTTAGCACAGCTGAAAACTGTTGTCCTCATTAAAGAAGCAATAAAACTGGCCTTCTTTAGACTTTTCTTTATTTATTTATTTATTATTTCACCTTTATTTAACCAGGTAAGGCAAGTTGAGAACAAGTTCTCATTTACAATTGCGACCTGGCCAAGATAAAGCAGAGCAGTTCGACACATCCAACGACACAGAGTTACACATGGAATAAAACAAACATACAGTCAATAATACAGTAGAAACAAGTCTATATACGATGTGAGCAAATGAGGTGAGATAAGGGAGGTAAAGGCAAAAAAAGGCCACGGTGGCAAAGTAAATACAATATAGCAAGTAAAACACTGGAATGGTAGTTTTGCAATGGAAGAATGTGCAAAGGAGAAATAAAAATAATGGGGTGCAAAGGAGCAAAATAAATAAATAAATCAATAAAATAAATACAGTAGGGAAAGAGGTAGTTGTTTGGGCTAAATTATAGGTGGGCTATGTACATGTACAGTAATGTGTGAGCTGCTCTGACAGCTGGTGCTTAAAGCTAGTGAGGGAGATAAGTGTTTCCAGTTTCAGAGATTTGTGTAGTTCGTTCCAGTCATTGGCAGCAGAGAACTGGAAGGAGAGGCGGCCAAAGAAAGAATTGGTTTTGGGGGTGACCAGAGAGATATACCTGCTGGAGCGCGTGCTACAGGTGGGTGAAGCTGTGGTGACCAGCGAGCTGAGATAAGGGGGGACTATACCTAGCAGAGACTTGTAGATGACATGAAGCCAGTGGGTTTGGTGACGAGTATGAAGCGAGGGCCAGCCAACGAGAGCATACAGGTCGCAATGGTGGGTAGTATATGGGGCTTTGGTGACAAAACGGATGGCACTGTGATAGACTGCATCCAATTTGTTGAGTAGGGTATTGGAGGCTATTTTGTAAATGACATCGCCGAAGTCGAGGATTGGTAGGATGGTCAGTTTTACAAGGTTATGTTTGGCAGCATGAGTGAAGGATGCTTTGTTGTGAAATAGGAAGCCAATTCTAGATTTAACTTTGGATTGGAGATGTTTGATGTGGGTCTGGAAGGAGGATTTACAGTCTAACCAGACACCTAGGTATTTGTAGTTCAGAGCCGTCCAGAGTAGTGATGTTCGACAGGCGGGCAGGTGCAGGCAGCGATCGGTTGAAGAGCATGCATTTAGTTTTACTTGTATTTAAGAGCAGTTGGAGGCCATGGAAGGAGAGTTGTATGGCATTGAAGCTCGTCTGGAGGGTTGTTAACACAGTGTCCAAAGAAGGGCCAGAAGTATACAGAATGGTGTCGTCTGCGTAGAGGTGGATCAGAGACTCACCAGCAGCAAGAGCGACATCATTGATATATACAGAGAAGAGAGTCGGTCCAAGAATTGAACCCTGTGGCACCCCCATAGAGACTGCCAGAGGTCCGGACAACAGACCCTCCGATTTGACACACTGAACTCTATCAGAGAAGTAGTTGGTGAACCAGGTGAGGCAATCATTTGAGAAACCAAGGCTGTCGAGTCTGCCGATGAGGATGCGGTGATTGACAGAGTCGAAAGCCTTGGCCAGATCAATGAATACGGCTGCACAGTAATGTTTCTTATCGATGGCGGTTAAGATATCGTTTACCTTGAGCGTGGCTGAGGTGCACCCATGACCAGCTCTAAAACCAGATTGCATAGCAGAGGTGAGATGGTGAGATTCGAAATGGTCGGTAATCTGTTTGTTGACTTGGCTTTCAAAGACCTTAGAAAGGCAGGGTAGGATAGATAGACTTGTTGAGTATCTGGAGCATCAGCATTTGTGGGTTCGATTAAAGGCTTAAAATGGCCAGAAACAAAAAGCTTTCTTCTGAAACTCGCCAGTCTATTCTATGCCAGTTGAGGACTTGTGAGGCGTCTGTTTCTCAAACTTGACACTAATGTACTTGTCCTCTTCCCCAGTTGTGCACCGGGGCCTCCCACTCCTCTTTCTATTCTGGTTAGAGCCCGTTTGCTCTGTTCTGTGAAGGGAGTCGTACACAGCATTGTACGAGATCTTCAGTTTCTTGGCAATTTCTCGCTTGGAACAGCCTTCATTTCTCAGAACAAGAATAGACTGACGAGTTTCTGGTCATTTTGAGCCTGTAACCGAACCCACAAACGCTGTTGCTCCAGATATATAATGTGCACATATATAAGATATGTGTACATTATATATGTGTACATTATACATGTGTACATTATACATGTGTACATTATACATGTGTACATTATACATGTGTACATTATACATGTGTACATTATACATGTGAACATTATACATGTGTACATTATACATGTGTACATTATATATGTGTACATTATATATGTGTACACAATATATGTGTACGTTATATATGCGTACATTATGGGTACATTAAGGGCAGTAGCAGTGGGGTTATTTGATGTTCTTCTCACCTTAAATCTCATGTGTTAAGTGCCATCGTCAACTACAGGGCTGTGTAGTAACAGTGGTTTGTATTGGACAGGGAAAGCAGTGAGCTTGATACAACTATATTTCAATGTCACAGGAACTCGTCAATAGTAGAAAATTAAAAGTGATATATTTTTTCCGCGTCGATACACTTTGAGGTAGCTCTCAAAACACTAATTGATTCATTTCAATGCATTTTTTAAAAGAGAGACTTGTTTTCAGACCTAACACACGTGACCATAGCTCACACACATGAATACTTCAGAGGCAGGTCAAAGCAATGGGAGGAAACTGAACTATCCATTGCTGTGTCGCTATTCAATTCGGGTCATTAAGCCAACATTTGCATTTAAATGAAGACATTAAAACATGACATGCAAATGGCTAATAGTCTTCTCATTCTTATAGGGCCATAATTATTCATGTGGAGTGTTTTCCTGCTAACTCCTAGTTGTACTGTAGGTCTCGTGTGATCAGGAAAAACTCATGGCCCTATCTAGGACTGCTTTTGTTGGGCTACATTATATTTAAAACTATACAAAGGAAATATATGACTCCATTTAATAATTAGAATGAAACAATGTGTTATCAAGTATTAGACATGTTGGGGCGGGCCTAAACTTTTGTCAAAGAAGGGAAAAGATAGCCAGGCAAGAGTTGTTCCTGACCAAGAAAACCTTGGGGCACAGAGTTTTCCTGAATAAAACATGTAGAAATGTTGGGTGTGTCAAACTTTCCCTCACAAAGTTTCTCTGAAACCCACTTGCAGACTGATTTACAGGAAGGTCAATGTAGCAGCCATTAGTCCATCACATAATCCATTAGCCCTGGTAATGTGTCCTATGAAACCATTATAGGACAGAGGGTGAATGTAGGGTACAGTAGACACTATGAATGTGTCTCAAATGGCACCCTATTCCCTACATAGTGCACTACTGTTGATCATAACCCTATGGGCCTTGGTCAAACGTAGTGCACTATATAGGTAACAGGGTGCCATTTGGGATGCATTCAGTGTCTGTTGAAACAGGTCTATTGGCGCCATCGTGGGCAAGTCAGCCAGCCAGTCACCCAGTCAGCCAGTCAGCCAGTCCCCCAGCCAGTCACCCAGTCACCCAGTCAGCTAGTCATCCAGCCAGTCACCCAGTCAGCCAGTCACCCAGTCAGCCAGTCACCCAGCCAGTCACCCAGTCAGCCAGTCACCCAGCCAGTCACCCAGTCACCCAGTCAGCCAGTCACCCAGTCAGCCAGCCACCCGGCCAGTCAGTCCCCCAGTCACCCAGCCAATCACCCAGTCACCCAGTCAGCCAGTCATCCAGCCAGTCACCCAGTCACCCAGTCAGCCAGTCACCCAGCCAGTCACCCAGTCACCCAGTCAGTCCCCCAGTCAGTCAGCCAGCCACCCAGCCAGCCAGCCAGTCAGCCAGTCACCCAGCCAGCCAGTCACACAGCCAGCCAGCAACCCGGCCAGCCAGTCACCCAGTCAGCCAGCCACCCGGCCAGTCAGTCACCCAGTCAGCCAGCCAGTCACCCAGCCAGCCAGTCACCCAGTCACCCACCCAGCCAGCCAGTCAGCCAGCCACCTGGCCAGTCAGTCAGTCACCCAGCCAGCCAGCCAGTCACCCAGCCAGCCAGTCACCCAGCCAGCCAGCCAGCCAGTCACCCAGCCAGTCACCCAGCCAGCCAGCCAGTCAGTCAACCAGTCAGCCAGTCACCCGGCCAGACAGCCAGTCACCCGGTCACCCAGCCAGTCACCCGGCTAGCCAGCCAGTCACCCAGTCACCCAGTCGGTCACCCAGTCAGCCAGTCACCCAGCCAGCCAGCCAGTCACCCAGCCAGCCAGTCACCCAGCCAGCCAGTCACCTAGTCATTCAGCCAGTCAGTAATTCAGCCAGTCAGCCAGTCAGCCAATGAGCCAGCCAGTCAGTCAGTCAGCCAGTCAGCTAGTCAGCCAGTGAGTCAGTCAGTCATTCAGCCAGTCAGCCAGTGAGCCAGCCAGTCAGTCAGTCAGTCAGCCAACCTGCCAGCCAGCGGCATTTTGTTGATGTTGTTTTCTAGGATGGAGTGAGTGAGAGGTGAAAGAGGTGACCATATGCTGGGTATTTATCAAGCTACAGGCGATGGGCGTTGAAATGATTGAATGTGAGCTGAAGGTTGAGGCTTCAGACAGTTGAGGAGAGAGAGGAGGAGGTGGAGGGAGAGAGAGAGAGAGAGAGAGAGAGAGAGAGAGAGAGAGAGAGAGAGGAAGATAGATAAAGGGAGAGAGAGAGCGACAGAGGGATGAAGAGAGAGAAGGTCTGAGGTTGGGGACCAGGCTGTTCATCATCCTCCTCACAGGAAGGTCAACAGGCCCATGAATCACTGAGACAACAAATGTACAGCTTCTCTCTCCTTCTCCTCTCTTCCCTCTCTTCTCTTCTTCCTGCCAGCATTAAACTCCATCTCATTGACGTGGAGCTGGTTTGGTGCTTAATTGGTATTTCAACGTAACACCTTGAGGTGTGTGATCAAAGTTTTTAGTCAGGAGAAACCATGAAGATAAAAATCAAGCTATATATTAGTTTCCCAGGATGATTTAACTAAGAGGGTGTCTGAAATAGCAACATAATTTTAGCATCTCTGGTCAAAAGTGGTGTACTTCAAAAGGAATAGGGTACCGTTTAACCTAAAAGGATTGGCCACTTTTTTTCAATTTTCACCTAAAATGACATTACCCAAATCTAAGTGCCTGTAGCTCAGGCCCTTAAGCGAGGATAGGCATATTGACGGTTGTGGAAATGTTAAAGTAATGTAGGAGAATATAACACATTAGATCTGGTAAAAGATAAAACAAAGAAGAAAAAAAAACATTTATTTCTTGTTTTTTTTGTGCCATCATCTTTAAAATGCAAGAGAAATGCCATAATGTATTATTCCAGCCCAGGTGCAATTTATATTTTGGCCACTAGATGGCAGTCGTGTAGGTGCAAAGTTCTAGACTTATCCAAGGAACCATTGCATTTCTGTTCAAAATCTTGTCTCAAGACTGCCCAAAAGTGGTTAATTTGTTTATTAATAACTTTTCATGTTCAAAACTGTGCACTCTCCTCAAACAATAGCATGGTATTATTTCACTGTAATAGCTACTGTAAATTGGACAGGGCAGTTAGATTAACAAGAATTTAAGCTTTCTGACAATATCAGATACATCTATGTCCTGGGAAATTGTCTTGTTACTTACAACCTCATGATAATCGCAGTAGCCTACATTAGCTCAACCGTCCCGCAGGGGACCCACCAATCTTGAAGTAGTTTAAGATGCAGTAGATTGTCACCTGAGCCTGTCTTATAACCGTGGACACTGACAGCTGTCAAGCGGATCCGCTAGTTTCTTATACTCTGAAAGTCTCCCCTGGAGACCCTCACCATGGCAGTGTATTCAGGCTGTATCACATCCGGCCGTGATTGGTGGTCCCATAGGGCAGCGCACAATTGGCCCTGAGTCGTCCAGGTTTGGCCGGGGTAGGCCATCATTGTCAATAAGAATTTGCCTCATTAAATAAAAGTTCAATAATAATAATAACAAATAATGGATGGGGAGAGAAAGTATGACTACTAACAGCTATGATGATGGGCGACAGGGTAGCCTCGTGGTTAGAGTGTTGGACTAGTAACCGGAAGGTTTCAAGTTCAAACCCCCGAGCTGACAAGGTACAAATCTGTTGTTCTACCCCTGAACAGGCAGTTAACCCACTGTTCCTAGGCCATCATTGAAAATAAGAAATTGTTCTTAGCTGACTTGCCTAGTTAAAAAAATTAAGTAAATAAATAAAAGTCTACCCAGCCTGATCCTACATCAACAATCAACTAAATGGAATTGTGTGATCACAGTTATTTATACCATAACCAATCACCATGAAAGCAAATCCATTCGTTAACTGTTCTTCATTTTTTAAATGTTTTAACACTGTTTTATGCATTGAATCAACTGCTGAGACAACATCACTCTGGTGTGTGAAAGAGCATGCATGTGTGAGAAATTATTAAGATTAGATTCACTTAGATTCTCTGACATAATCACTTAGCTACATAACGTTCTCTCTTAGGCCAGTTGACATAGAATATGTTGAGACTTGCAATTCTACTGTGAGTTTGTTTTCAGACATTGCTTTCATGATGTTTGTTTATGGGTAAGGTTTTGAAAGAGGGTGAGTGAGTGAGTGAGTGAGTGAGTGAGTGAGTGAGTGAGTGAGTGAGTGAGTGAGTGAGTGAGTGAGTGAGTGAGTGAGTGAGTGAGTGAGAGAGTGAGAGAGTGAGAGAGATTAAAACTTCACTGTAACATTGACAGTTGGTACTGTTCAGGAAAGCTCCTAGTGAAGCATAGAAGCATTGAGGTGCATCAAGCATGAGCTTTTATACAGTAGGGAGGTACAGTACATTAACACAGTAGGGAGATACAGTACATTAACACAGTAGGGAGGGACAGTACATTAACACAGTAGGGAGGTACAGTACATTAACACAGTAGGGAGGTACAGTACATTAACACAGTAGGGAGGGACAGTACATTAACGCTGTATGGGGCTACAGTACATTAACACAGTAGGGATGTACAGCACATTAACACTGTAGGGTGGTACAGTACATTAACACTGTATGGAGGTACAGTACATTAACGCTGTATGGGGGTACAGTACATTGACACAGTAGGGAGGGACAGTACATTAACACAGTAGGGAGGTACAGTACATTAACACAGTAGGGAGGTACAGCACATTAACACAGTAGGGAGGTACAGTACATTAACGCTGTATGGGGGTACAGTACATTAACACAGTAGGGACGTGCAGTACATTCAGGCATGAATGTCAGGCATGAGGAGCTGTCAGGCATGAGGAGGAGCAGAACATGAGAGCTAGGATGTTTAGGACCGTCCTTCATAGATGACGAGAACATTCAGGACACAGAACTCATAGTTCAGAACATTCATGACACAGAACTCATAGTTCAGAACATTCATGACACAGAACTCATAGTTCAGAACATTCATGACACAGAACTCAAATTTCAGAACATTCATGACACAGAAATCATAGTTCAGAACATTCATGACACAGAACTCATAGTTCAGAACATTCATGACACAGAACTAATAGTGCAGAACATTCATGACACAAACCTCATAGTGCAGAACATTCATGACACAGAACTCATAGTTCAGAACATTCTTTTTTTTTTTTTTTTTTTTTTTTTTTTTCACCTTTATTTAACCAGGTAGGCTAGTTGAGAACAGGTTCTCATTTGCAACTGCGACCTGGCCAAGATAAAGCATAGCAGTGTGAACAGACAACACAGAGTTACACATGGAGTAAACAATTAACAAGTCAATAACACAGTAGAGAAAAAAGGGGAGTCTATATACAATGTGTGCAAAAGGCATGAGGAGGTAGGCGAATAATTACAATATTGCAGATTAACACTGGAGTGATAAATGATCAGATGATCATGTACAGGTAGAGATATTGGTGTGCAAAAGAGCAGAAAAGTAAATAAATAAAAATAAAAACTGTGGGGATGAGGTAGGTGAAGATGGGTGGGCTATTTACCAATAGGTTATGTACAGCTACAGCGATCGGTTAGCTGCTCAGATAGCTGATGTTTGAAGTTGGTGAGGGAGATAAAAGTCTCCAACTTTAGCGATTTTTGCAATTCGTTCCAATCACAGGCAGCAGAGTACTGGAACGAAAGGCGGCCGAATGAGGTGTTGGCTTTAGGGATGATCAATGAGATACACCTGCTGGAGCGCGTGCTACGGATGGGTGTTACCATCGTGACCAGTGAGCTGAGATAAGGCGGAGCTATGCCTAGCATGGCCTTGTAGATGACCTGGAGCCAGTGGATCTGGCGACGAATATGTAGCGAGGGCCAGCCGACTAGAGCATACAAGTCGCAGTGGTGGGTAGTATAAGGTGCTTTAGTGACAAAACGGATGGCACTGTGATAAACTGCATCCAGTTTGCTGAGAAGAGTGTTGGAAGCGATTTTGTAGATGACATCGCCGAAGTCGAGGATCGGTAGGATAGTCAGTTTTACTAGGGTAAGCTTGGCAGCGTGAGTGAAGGAGGCTTTGTTGCGGAATAGAAAGCCGACTCTTGATTTGATTTTCGATTGGAGATGTTTGATATGGGTCTGGAAGGAGAGTTTGCAGTCTAGCCAGACACCTAGGTACTTATAGGTGTCCACATATTCAAGGTCGGAACCATCCAGTGTGGTGATGCTAGTCGGGCAAGCAGGTGCAGGCAGCGATCGGTTGAAAAGCATGCATTTGGTTTTACTAGCGTTTAAGAGCAGTTGGAGGCCACGGAAGGAGTGTTGTATGGCATTGAAGCTCGATTGGTGGTTAGATAGCACAGTGTCCAATGACGGGCCGAAAGTGTATAGAATGGTGTCGTCTGCGTAGAGGTGGATCAGGGAATCGCCCGCAGCAAGAGCAACATCATTGATATATACAGAGAAAAGAGTCGGCCCGAGAATTGAACCCTGTGGCACCCCCATAGAGACTGCCAGAGGACCGGACAGCTTGCCCTCCGATTTGACACACTGAACTCTGTCTGCAAAGTAATTGGTGAACCAGGCAAGGCAGTCATCCGAAAAACCGAGGCTACTGAGTCTGCCGATAAGAATATGGTGATTGACAGAGTCGAAAGCCTTGGCAAGGTCGATGAAGACGGCTGCACAGTACTGTCTTTTATCGATGGCGGCTATGATGTCGTTTAGTACCTTGAGTGTGGCTGAGGTGCACCCGTGACCGGCTCGGAAACCAGATTGCATAGCGGAGAAGGTACGGTGGGATTCGAGATGGTCAGTGACCTGTTTGTTGACTTGGCTTTCGAAGACCTTAGATAGGCAGGGCAGAATGGATATAGGTCTGTAACAGTTTGGGTCCAGGGTGTCTCCCCCTTTGAAGAGGGGGATGACTGCGGCAGCTTTCCAATCCTTGGGGATCTCAGACGATATGAAAGAGAGGTTGAACAGGCTGGTAATAGGGGTTGCGACAATGGCGGCGGATAGTTTCAGAAATAGAGGGTCCAGATTGTCAAGCCCAGCTGATTTATACGGGTCCAGGTTTTGCAGCTCTTTCAGAACATCTGCTATCTGGATTTGGGTAAAGGAGAAGCTGGAGAGGCTTGGGCGAGGAGCTGCGGGGGGCCGGAGCTGTTGGCCGAGGTAGGAGTAGCCAGGCGGAAGGCATGGCCAGCCGTTGAGAAATGCTTGTTGAAGTTTTCGATAATCATGGATTTGTCGGTGGTGACCGTGTTCCCTAGCCTCAGTGCAGTGGGCAGCTGGGAGGAGGTGCTCTTGTTCTCCATGGACTTCACAGTGTCCCAGAACTTTTTGGAGTTGGAGCTACAGGATGCAAACTTCTGCCTGAAGAAGCTGGCCTTAGCTTTCCTGACTGACTGCGTGTATTGGTTCCTGACTTCCTGAACAGTTGCATATCGCGGGGACTGTTCGATGCTATTGCAGTCCGCCACAGGATGTTTTTGTGCTGGTCGAGGGCAATCAGGTCTGGAGTGAACCAAGGGCTGTATCTGTTCTTAGTTCTGCATTTTTGAACGGTGCATGCTTATCTAATATGGTGAGGAAGTTACTCTTAAAGAATGACCAGGCATCCTCAACTGACGGGATGAGGTCAATGTCCTTCCAGGATACCTGGGCCAGGTCGATTAGAAAGGCCTGCTCACAGAAGTGTTTTAGGGAGCGTTTGACAGTGATGAGGGGTGGTCGTTTGACTGCGGCACCGTAGCGGATACAGGCAATGAGGCAGTGGTCGCTGAGATCCTGGTTGAAGACAGCGGAGGTGTATTTGGAGGGCCAGTTGGTCAGGATGACGTCTATGAGGGTGCCCTTGCTTACAGAGTTAGGGTTGTACCTGGTGGGTTCCTTGATGATTTGTGTGAGATTGAGGGCATCTAGCTTAGATTGTAGGACTGCCGGGGTGTTAAGCATATCCCAGTTTAGGTCACCTAACAGAACAAATTCAGAAGCTAGATGGGGGGCAATCAATTCACAAATGGTGTCCAGGGCACAGCTGGGAGCTGAGGGGGGTCGGTAGCAGGCGGAAACAGTGAGAGACTTATTTCTGGAGAGAGTAATTTTCAGAATTAGTAGTTCGAACTGTTTGGGTATGGACCTGGAAAGTATGACATTACTTTGCAGGCTATCTCTGCAGTAGACTGCGACTCCTCCCCCTTTGGCAGTTCTATCTTGACGGAAGATGTTATAGTTGGGTATGGAAATCTCTGAATTTTTGGTGGCCTTCCTGAGCCAGGATTCAGACACGGCAAGGACATCAGGGTTAGCACAGTGTGCTAAAGCAGTGAGTAAAACAAACTTAGGGAGGAGGCTTCTAATGTTGACATGCATGAAACCAAGGCTTTTTCAATCACAGAAGTCAACAAATGAGGGTGCCTGGGGACATGCAGGGCCTGGGTTTACCTCCACATCACCCGCGGAACAGAGAAGGAGTAGTATGAGGGTGCGGCTAAGGGCTATCAAAACTGGTCGCCTAGAGCGTTGGGGACAGAGAATAAGAGGAGCAGGTTTCTGGGCATGGTAGAATATATTCAGGGCATAATGCACAGACAGGGGTATGGTGGGGTGCGGGTACGGCGGAGGTAAGCCCAGGCACTGGGTGATGATGAGAGAGGTTTTATCTCTGGACATGCTGGTTGTAATGGGTGAGGTCACCGCATATGTGGGAGGTGGGACAAAGGAGGTATCAGGGGTCTGAGGAATGGGACTAGGGGCTCCAATGATAACTAACCTGAGCAACAGTATACAAGGCATATTGACATTTGAGAGAGACATACAGCGAGGCATACAGTAAACACAGGTGTTGAATTGGGAAAGCTAGCTAAAACAGTGGGTGAGACAACAGCTAATCAGCTAGCATAACAACAGCAGGTGAAGATGGCATTGACTAGGCAACTCGGCCGACAGATAAAACAAACAAGCAGAATGGAGTACCGTGATTAATGGACAGTCCAGCATGCATCAGCTATGTAGCCAAGTGATCAGAGTCCAGGGGGCAGCGGTGGATGGGGCAGGGGGCTGGGCTGGCGAGTGTTATCCAGGTTAAGAAAACTAACAATGACTAAATAGCTTGTAGCTAGCTAGCTGGTTAGCTTCTGGAGGTTCTTGAGTGTGTTCTAAAAATAAAGATAATAGCGATTCCGTATCACATTGGGTGAGGCAGGTTTCCGGAAGGTATAAACAAAAAAAAATTAAAATCGGGAAGAGATAGAGTACATATGGGCCACTGCGTTTTTGGGACGCGCAGATGCAGACGGTTAGCAGGCCTGTGCTAACAAGCTAGCAGATTAGCAGGCCGGGGTAAACAAGGTAGTAGTTAGCGGACCTGGGCTAAACAAGCTAGCAGTTAGCATGCCGAACTAGCAAGCAAGGAGATAGCGAGGGCTAGAGAGTTAGCCTTTGGAGGACGTCGCGATGGGGTGAGTCTGTTTATTCCTCTTCATGCAGTGATATCGATAGACCGGTCGTAGTCAAGGTATTGTAGCCCAGGAGTATGCTAGGAGCTCTGGCCGGGCTAGCTTCAAGCTACGTGGGTGGAAACGCTAGCCAGGAGTAATCAACCAGGGTTGCGGTTTAGCTCGATAGCTAGTTGCGAATATCCAGCTGAAGAATGTTCCGTTTGTGGTGGGAATCCGGGGGTAGAAAAAAATTAAATAGGTCCGTTATGCTCTGGTTAGCGTCGCGTTGTTCGAACTGGCGAGAGCTTTCCGAGCTAAAGGTTAGTTGATGACCGGTCAGTTGAGGGGGTCCGGTTCCGAAGTAAATATAACTACTTTAGGAAAAGTAGCTACATTGGCGGGTTGCAGAAGAGTATTTGGAAGCTTAGGTTTAGCAAAATGTTTTTAAAGATATGCGAAGAAAAAATATCAAAAAATATCTAAAACGAAAAAGAGACGATATTTACAGAGAGACGATACGACAGGACACTTACTGCTACGCCATCTTGGATTCGCTCGGATGCTTATGACACAGAACTCATAGTTCAGAACATTCGTGACACAGAACTCATAGTTGAGAACATTCGTGACACAGAACTCATAGTTCAGAACATTCATGACACAGAACTCATAGTTCAGAACATTCGTGACACAGAACTCATAGTTCAGAACATTTGTGACAGAACTCATAGTTCAGAACATTTGTGACAGAACTCATAGTTCAGAACATTCATGACACAGAACTCATAGTTCAGAACATTCATGACACAGAACTCATAGTACAGAACATACATGACACAGAACTCATAGTACAGAACATACATGACACAGAACTCATAGTTCAGAACATTCATGACACAGAACTCATAGTTCGGAACATTCATGACACAGAACTCATAGTGCAGAACATTCATGACACAGAACTCATAGTTCAGAACATTCATGACACAGAACTCATAGTTCAGAACATTCATGACACAGAACTCATAGTAAGGGAAAGCAGGTTAGCCAGTGTGCAGATCTATCTTTGTTCAGGACATGATAAAACTAAGCTGTAGTCAGTGTCCTTGATATCAGAGCTTAGAATATTGTCTGACCTGAGGGGAGAGAAACTCTCATGTGAGTAAGGTGTAGGCAGCTGTAGTATCCCCAAGGTGAGACTTCTCTCCAAGGTGAGATTGCTGATGCCTATAGACATTACGCTATGGGTGGGTGGCGGTCACACCAGTCCATGTATTTACACATATACCTACACATAGTATGACACATAGAAAGCCTTAAAACAATGTAGCCTTGACCTACACACCTCACATCTCTCACTGACTGATATCTGATACTGGTCGAGGGCTAAAGTGCTAGTTGAAAATCCGACTCTTAATTGCCCCCAGCCATGATGCACAGAGCCTTGAAGCAACGTACAATATGTTTACACACCAAACATCTCTCACACACTGATATATGATGGGAACACTGGTCTATGGGCAAAGTGCTGTTTGAAGTCCTTTTATTGGAAACCAGTTTGCCCACTGACTGACTGACCCTGCAGATTAGATCACAGTGACCCCTGGTGGCTTGGTTGATAACTGCACTACACTAAATACAGATTTAGAACCGTGTACATTTTACAGTGCATTAAAACTGCGATATGTAACTTTTTGGGGGCGACACGACCAAATTCACATAGAAACGCGTGTTATAGATCTGTGATTCTCATTGAAAGCAAGTCTAAGAAGCTCTTATTTCCGTGTTTCTTTTACTTTCAGTTTTGCTTGCCAGTTTCAAAACAGCTGAAACAACAATATTTTGGTTTATGTGATACATATTTCACAGCAGTTTAGATGGTACAGCGATTCTCTACACTATACTTGCTTGTTCTGTCACATAAACGGACATTTTAGCAACCAGGAAATGGCGATTTCTACATAGTGCATTTTGAAACAAGTGTTTACTGTTAATATGGACAATAACATTAACATCAAACCTTTTTCTAACCGTACTGATATCACATTTACATCATTACATTTAAGTCATTTAGCAGACGCTCTTATCCAGAGCGACCTGGATATTATCATTACAAGTATATTCCTCTTTAATAGTCACTGCTGTAAGTAGTAACTCTATCAAATCTATTCTAACCCGGCTGATTCAAACTATGAGAGAAAGAAAAAAAAGATCTAATTGAATAGCCTTCGTAGTGATGAAAAAGATGTATCCCACAGGTCGTTTTCCCTCTGACTTTTTTCCCCCCAACACCCATTACACCAATTAACACTGCAGGTCTACCAGCAGGTACCAAGTGTGACACTGAGCCAAACAAATAAGCAGACACCATGCCAGAACGGAGTCAGAGGGGAGCAGAGCATGCCTGGTGTCAATGGCTATTTGACATTTTTCAAATCTTTTTTTGTGTGTTTGTGTTTGCTCTAGACTGCCTGGAGAGACGAAAGAGGTGGTGTTTGCAATTTCAGGTTTATTATATTGGTCCATTTAAGCAAAGACGAAGCACAGATAAAAGTATTTGAACGATATCCAATAGTATTTGAACCCAGGTCAGGAGAGAACAGGGTGCATCCCAGATGACACCCTATTCCTTACATAGTGATGGGCCCTGGTGCAGCGTGTAGGGAACAGGGGGCTATTTTGGTCGTAGCCAAAGAGAAACAGAAGGGGGCAACAGAAGGTGAGTCAGGGAGGAAACTTCAAAGGCATTTGTGCCTGAATCCAAAAAGAGAAAATAAATATATAAACCATGC